>NC_033796.1:40557116-40571260 GCF_001876935.1 Asparagus officinalis | reverse complement strand
CCTTCGTGAATCTCGTCGCTCGCCTTGCCTTCGTGAATCTCCGTGAACTTCGCTCGCCTCGCCTTCGAACTCCAACGAGATTTACTTGAACATGTATCAGTTCTTCTCGCCTTCGAACTATTTCTGTTTTTTTTAAGTTGATTTTTGTTGTTCTTTAAACAAATATTATCTACTTGTGAGACTTGTTGTGAAGAATCTCCGTAAATTATCTACTCCGTGAATTATCTCCAGCGGGATTTACTTGATTTTTGTTTTTTGTTGAGTTTTTAACTTTTGTTTTTATATTATATTATATATATACCATCCAGTATATCACTCCGATAAATACTACTTATCCCCGATATATCCCCGATTTTCGCTATCCGATAAGGATTTTGGCCATCCGATAAATCCCCGATAACCGATATTTAAAACCTTGATTGTTACAAGTCGGTTCGGTTCTGTTCGGTTCGGTTTGTTCGGTTCTAATTTGTGAGAATGTGTATTTTTTATGATCTAATTTGTAGTCCCCCTGAAAATCTATTTTTAATCATAAAATCTAATTAAGCTAATTATTTCTCACTAATGTACAATTTAGTAGCATGCATCAAGAACTAAAAAATTTAGATCTTTCCCCTTGAAACTGAAAGCATAGATTCAAAATTAGGGTTTTCAGTTTATACCTCCACTACGGGTGCGAGTGTCCCCAAAGCAGGAGATGGATCCTGAGGAGATGGTTCAGCCTCGGCCATGAAGACGGTGATGAGTGGCTGCTTGGCGGCAAGTGAAGGAAATTCGAGTCGGCAGCTGAAAGAAATTCGAGGCAACAAACAGGCAGCGAGTCTGAGACGACGTCGGCGAGTCGGAGTCGACGAGAGAAGCTACGCCTGTGGCGTTGCGCTGGTAGGCGCTGTGGTACGATCTTGCGTTGCGGCCTAACGCCTGCGCCGGTGCGTTGCGGAGTGCAGAGAGAGCGGAGTGCGGAACTGTGGACAGAGAGGAAGTGCTGCTGTGGGCTTGGTTTTAGGGTTTAGGTATTGAGATTTGAGGGATTTTAGTGAACGGGTCGGGTATGGTTTCTAATGGATACGAAATAAAAATTATAGTGTTATTAGTGATGCGGTCGGTTCGGGCGGTTGGGGTTGAAAAGTTTTCAACTCGATTCAAACCGACCTACGAACAAAACCGATCCAAACTGCTAATTTTCGGTCGGTTCGGTTGTTTTTTTCGGTCTAGACCAAACCATGCACAGCCCTAATAGCCATACCTTAAGGAGGTTACGTTTCTTGGTTAAATTGCTTCATTACATGTTCTAATAAGTATAATGAGAAAAGTTAATTTTGCTCCTCAGGTGAAGCATACGTTGTTTTTAAATCGCGTGATGCAGCAAATGAGGCAGTTCAAAAGATTAATACAGGATGTTTAATGGATGGAAGGTACACACCTCCTTGATTATATACTACATTTCTTTATTGGCAGTTTCTATTCTTAACATAATCACTCATCATTTTCAAGTGTTATCGTCTATATTCCTTCTGCTATTTTATTTTATAAGTTCTCCAGTTTTATAGCCAAAATCTGCAACTAGATAGTTGATTCATATGCATCAATTGAACATGCACTTCTTTCTTATTTTGTCTATGTGGTCTTCCATGTAGCAGTGTTTATAAGACGAGTTATTACTGGTTTTGTTGTTATCTTGATATCGGAATCTGGGTTTTATAAGATGTTTGCACCAATGAATGTCTTGCCTGCAAGCTTTTTGTAGAATATACGGGCCCTACTGGTTCATATTGTTGTACTACTTTTGCCATCACTGGTGTTTCCATAGATAACACATCATGCACTTGCTGCATTTGTAAATTTGTAACACAAAAGCTTGCTGCCGTGTTGTGTGCTTGTCTTCCTGCAATCATCAGCCTCATTCCCTACTCTCTCTCTCTCTCTCTCTCTCTCTCTCTCTCTCTCTCTCACTCTCGCTCGCTCGCAAAGCCACAGACTCATTGTAGGGTGTTTCAGCAATCTGAAAATCATTTATGATATCCGTTCTCTTTGCTTACGAAAAGGACTTCAAGTCATGAAGTATCTGCAGAGATTTTACAACTTGTCTTAATGTTATTTTCTTAATTCTCTAACTATAATGATTATCTTTATGACAGTGGGTTTTTATATTAAATTTGGGATAAAGTCTTTGTTATACTACGGATATGGAGTGAAATACTTTCTTTTTTCCTTTTTCTTCATTTGTTGACTCTTCTTGACGTTTCTATTGGTTTGCCGTCTAAGATTTAACCTATTTTCTCAAACTTGATTTACATTTTGATGTTTTGGCATGATCGGTGACATTTTTAACTAGAGCATATATGCAAAAACCTTTACTTACGCCTTATGTTATTGTCATTTGTGTTATGTATTGAAGCACCAAAACTCCTGGCGTCATCCCACATTAGTCTTTAATGAAATCATTAACATAATTACTTTCAAAAACTTCTGAGTTTAAATTAATCCAGATGCCAGATGAAGATTTTAGCTAGCTGAACAAGGATCATGTCCAAGCCAATTTTAGCCGTACCATTCTAAATGTTGTTGATCTCATTGTTATTTATGCAGTCCCTTCGTGGCCAGTAAAGGTATGTTGCCGATGCCTCCAAAGACAACTACACTTGTTGGTCATCTTACAGTCAACAGGAGGAGGCTGCAAAGGGAGGAAATGGTACTGATTTTGCTGTTTTCTTCCTCTGAAATCCGTTTATATAACCTTTGCCCTTTTCTGATGGTTATGTACTACTGTGCAATTTAGAGAAAGGCTGTATCAACATCTCACTGCTCTCAGCCTAACACGATTGAGTACGAAATGGCGATGGATTGGTTTTTACGCCAAGAGCCTTAAGGAGGTTACGTTTCTTGGTTAAATTGCTTCATTACATGTTCTAATAAGTATAATGAGAAAAGTTAATTTTGCTCCTCAGGTGAAGCATACGTTGTTTTTAAATCGCGTGATGCAGCAAATGAGGCAGTTCAAAAGATTAATACAGGATGTTTAATGGATGGAAGGTACACACCTCCTTGATTATATACTACATTTCTTTATTGGCAGTTTCTATTCTTAACATAATCACTCATCATTTTCAAGTGTTATCGTCTATATTCCTTCTGCTATTTTATTTTATAAGTTCTCCAGTTTTATAGCCAAAATCTGCAACTAGATAGTTGATTCATATGCATCAATTGAACATGCACTTCTTTCTTATTTTGTCTATGTGGTCTTCCATGTAGCAGTGTTTATAAGACGAGTTATTACTGGTTTTGTTGTTATCTTGATATCGGAATCTGGGTTTTATAAGATGTTTGCACCAATGAATGTCTTGCCTGCAAGCTTTTTGTAGAATATACGGGCCCTACTGGTTCATATTGTTGTACTACTTTTGCCATCACTGGTGTTTCCATAGATAACACATCATGCACTTGCTGCATTTGTAAATTTGTAACACAAAAGCTTGCTGCCGTGTTGTGTGCTTGTCTTCCTGCAATCATCAGCCTCATTCCCTCCTCTCTCTCTCTCTCTCTCTCTCTCTCTCTCTCTCTCTCTCACTCTCGCTCGCTCGCAAAGCCACAGACTCATTGTAGGGTGTTTCAGCAATCTGAAAATCATTTATGATATCCGTTCTCTTTGCTTACGAAAAGGACTTCAAGTCATGAAGTATCTGCAGAGATTTTACAACTTGTCTTAATGTTATTTTCTTAATTCTCTAACTATAATGATTATCTTTATGACAGTGGGTTTTTATATTAAATTTGGGATAAAGTCTTTGTTATACTACGGATATGGAGTGAAATACTTTCTTTTTTCCTTTTTCTTCATTTGTTGACTCTTCTTGACGTTTCTATTGGTTTGCCGTCTAAGATTTAACCTATTTTCTCAAACTTGATTTACATTTTGATGTTTTGGCATGATCGGTGACATTTTTAACTAGAGCATATATGCAAAAACCTTTACTTACGCCTTATGTTATTGTCATTTGTGTTATGTATTGAAGCACCAAAACTCCTGGCGTCATCCCACATTAGTCTTTAATGAAATCATTAACATAATTACTTTCAAAAACTTCTGAGTTTAAATTAATCCAGATGCCAGATGAAGATTTTAGCTAGCTGAACAAGGATCATGTCCAAGCCAATTTTAGCCGTACCATTCTAAATGTTGTTGATCTCATTGTTATTTATGCAGTCCCTTCGTGGCCAGTAAAGGTATGTTGCCGATGCCTCCAAAGACAACTACACTTGTTGGTCATCTTACAGTCAACAGGAGGAGGCTGCAAAGGGAGGAAATGGTACTGATTTTGCTGTTTTCTTCCTCTGAAATCCGTTTATATAACCTTTGCCCTTTTCTGATGGTTATGTACTACTGTGCAATTTAGAGAAAGGCTGTATCAACATCTCACTGCTCTCAGCCTAACACGATTGAGTACGAAATGGCGATGGATTGGTTTTTACGCCAAGAGAAAACTGTAACTTGTTTGAACCAATTATATAAGGTGGTCAACCTTTATGCATATAAATAAGATGTGGGAGCATTAAATGCCCATCTCTTAAAATGCTCTTGCTTATAAGTTTCCTCCATATGTTTGCAGGGACAAGGTGATGACAAGAAGAAAGTTAAGAGGAACTTAAAGACCAATAAGTAGCTTTAACCAGTCGTTATATACTAACCAATCTCCTTCGGACTGTATCATCTATCCCTCATCAAGGTTTGAGAATATTCTTTTACTTTTTCTTAAAAATACACTTAGATTTGCATTGGGATCTTTAGTTAATTATTTACAAAGTACAAATTTCTGACAACAAAGTACAACATGGCAATATTTTTACTTCAATGGGTTACTAGATCACCAGAATTGAATGAATCTTGATTTTGGCCTATCATGTAATAAAGTTGCGTTAAGGGGTTGATCAGTAGCCCACAACTGAAGTGGTTGCAAACTGCAATTTCACGTAATTTAGTCATTTTCCCAATCACAAGTGTTTGTTTCGTTATATGTAGATGTTGCAGTTGCAACTACAGTTGCGAATACCTCTTTACTACAACTTATGAGTTATGCCAAATCTAAGCTGTGATTCGCACTTGCAACCAAGTTGAATTTGCAAATATAGTTGCAACTCTCACTCTCACCAAACCAAAAAATGCAATACCCCCACCCTCCATTTCCTCTCCGCAACGCAGTAACTACACCCACTAGCATCTAAAACCTAGATTGCTACAGAATAAAACCCTCAACTCCCAAGGTGCGACAACAATCCCCAAAATGGCTGTTCTTTCCTTTCGTCTTGCTTTCGTCACTTTGGAAATCTCGCTGCCTCCAAAATCAACGACTCATTCTCTAAAGAAGTATGAACTCGAGGATCTCCTAAGGTAACATTAGCTCTAGTTGCCGCCTCGACTTGAGATTTCATACCCCCATGTTCTTATCTTTGTGTTTATTAATATATTATGAATTAGATAATGAATTTATAATAAATATTTGCAAATAAAAGAAAAATCGATATGATATTATAATAAGAAAATAAATGATGTGTGGAAATGAAAATAGAAATAACTTTATTGCAAAATAGAACACATGTCATGATAAAGGAGGAGGTGAAGGAGAATGTGGTATCTTGGAAGGAAGGGATGAATGCATGGCTAAGGAGGAGTTAGGGAGGTTTCACTGGAGGGTGAGAGGCAAGAGATATTTTTTCTGGGACTAAGAAAGAGACTGAGAAGAGTATTTAACACATTGCTCCTTATATTCCTCCTTATTCCTAAACAAAAAGAAGAAAAGGAAAAGAAGAGAGAAAAGAAGAAATTAGATGAGAAGAAAAAAAAAAGAAGAGGAGAAGAAGAGAAAAACAGAAGAAAGAGGAGAAAAGGAGAAGAGAAAAAGGGAAATACTTAAGGTAAGTGCTAAATTGATTCTTTTGATTATAGAAACATATGGTTGTTAGGCTTTTGATTATAATACTTGTGTTTATTCGGATTTAGGGTATAGTTACTTATCGCATATACAATGTGAGCTGAGTTGAAACTTGATACTTACGTGTTTGTTTTAGAAAAAAACCTATTGTCTGCTGCCTTGATCTGAGGTTTCATACCCCGAATATTTATCTTTGTGTTTATCAATTTATTATGAGTTAGATAACGGATTTATATGATCTTGCAATAAATATTTGCAAATACAAAGACAAATTGATATGATATTGTAATAATAAAATAAAAGATGTGTGAATATGAAAAATAGAAACAACTTTATTGCAAAATAGGGCACATGTCATGATAAAGTAGGAGGTGGAGGATGTGTTATCTTGGAAGGAATGGATGAACACATGGCTAAGGAGGAGTTAGGGATGTATCACTGTATGGTGAGAGGGAAGAGATATTTGTCCTCTGACTAAGAAAGAGATGTAGAAGGGTATTCAATACCTTGCTTCCTGTATTTCTCCCTATTCCTAAAACAAGGAGAAAAGGAAAAGAAGTGGAAAAAGAAATACTTAAAGGTAAATCCTAAATCATCCAATATCGGATAATATAGTTGTTAAGCTTTTGATTATATGCCTACATCTATTTGGATTTAGCGTGTAGTTACTTATTACATGTTAAACTTTGGGCTTATTTAAAATTTGATATTTACGTGTTTGTCTTAGAAAAGCCTAATAAGAGTTACAATAACTCTTAGAGAACTACATGGTTCTTTAGTTTACGATTTTCTTGCCTTTTACATGAGAATGATATATTGATATTTTTTATTACTATACAAGCATGTAATTAATTTTTCAAAATATGATCTACAATATTTCATGACCGTTGTAGGCATAAATTTGATCCATATCGATCTTGGTATATTTGATTATTTGATTTTTCCATTATAGGTTATACATGACATGCATATTTCACTAAATGATGTTGGGATCATATTGAGGAATAACATGGTGTCGGAACCACATAAGGGTCGGAAGGGCCTTGGACTTTAAAAAAATAAAATTGCAAAGAATAAGGTAATGACATTGTAAAATTCTATGATCTAGTATCTAAAAATGGAAATATCTAAAAATGTAGATACGTAAGTTCCTAGGATCTAGAAATGAAAAGAAAAAAATTAGCCCCACAATGTTGATGCGCATGTAAAAAAATTATCTTTTGAGTTTTGAGAGTTTTACTTCTTGATTGGTTGATTTGCAATTATTTTCTTTCTTATTTCTTTTAATTTTTGAAGTCTATTTCTTGGTTGATCTTATTAGATTTTATATTGTCAGCAAAAAATTTAATAGTCTTTTTGGAACATATTCAATGAACTAATTGAATTTTTAATATCCAATAGACAAAATGCAAACCAAAATGCAATCATTGTTCTTATAAGATGTTGATGAGAAATATGTGGAGAAAAACCCTTGAATGCTTATAAGTTCAATGTGGATAATTTTGTTGTGGTTGTATACAAATATGTTTAGTTGGATAGTTTTAATGCAGATAATCCTTATAGAAACTTCTGGATAATGTTTTGGCTATTTTTTTTCTTTTGTGTTAACTTAGGATCTTATAATTTCGTGAAAGATTAGTACTTGTTTGTAGTTATATTCATTGTTGTGTTTGATAAATATTATATTTTAATCTAAAATTAGATTTTGTAATTCAAACATATATTTATGTAGTGAAGATATAATCATGAAAAAGAAAATATTATTGTGTTTAAGTATAAATTCTTTTAGACCCCCTTGTTGAAATTCATACCTCCGCTACTGGCATTGTACGTTAATCTAGTGTTCGTTTAGAACTTTAGTTAGTCAAACCTATCAAGAATGATGACGATATAGCGTCATTGTTTGCAGTTCGGACTAAACATATTGTGGTGGTTGGCAATTTAGTTGAAAAACGATGTAAAAGGCAGTGTGCCACAATGCGAGGTTCTGAACCCCCATTGCAGGAGGTCTATTGTTGAGAGAGTGGTAATACCTGATTTTTGTGCACGAAGAAGATTTAAAAAACATTGTACATTTTTTATGAACTCATTCGGCCAAATTACCATCATGTAATTCCAAATACCAATAGTGCATTTTGGTATATGCATGATTTTAGTTACATAAATTAATGAATACGTACAACTTACTGAGCATGTTGAGAGCTCACCCAAAAAGTTGAATGCTATTTCAGATTGGCGTGGCTTGAAGGATTGAGTCCAACGTGCTTTGAGGATATGAGCTAAGATTTTATCAACAAAATACTTCAAGAATTGATATAACTGGTGGATTTGGAGGTGTATATGTCATGATCAGCAAATAGATGTATAAAACAATGATCTAAGTTTAGGATTGGAGTAAAAAAGTTCGTATGTGCTACACATCTGGAAATATCTACGAAGGATATTGAAGTTGAGATTTTAAGTTCTCTTGATAAAAAGATATGTGGCCAGCTTTCACATACTTTCATTATATAATTACTTAATATCTTTGTTAGTTTGCGGCGTAACATGGAAGGATGATAGACTCCCACCTAATGTCTTATTTGTCTTATATTTCTTTACAAACATGTCTAAAAGTTATTGATTCTTCACATCCACTCTACTTTCTTGTGTGTTTTGTGATTCTAGTATTGTACTCATATCGTGTTGCTAGTAAATGTCTTTTTGTTCAAATCAGAGAAACAAAAAAGTACGGCCAACTTTAACTGTTAGAAATTGTAATCTAAATAAATATAGAGTACTCAACAGATATTAATTAAATTAAAAGATACCTCCAGCCATTGTTGCCTAGAACGATTTGTAACTCAGAAAATTAGATCAAAACTAGAGATAATCTGAGCGTATACAGAAACAAAGAACAAAAATTAGATCACGACTAAAATAAAAAATATGGAAAGAGTTTTTAGCTTATGCATTATCGAATAGCCTAAATCTGATATAGAAACTATGACTGTATTTATAGGCTAAGATAGGATCCTTATATTATATCTGAAAATTTTAAAAGATACGACTCCTTAAAGACAGTTTCCATTCATCAGGGAAACTATTTATATATGATCTTATCTCAATCCACTACAACTCTTTATAGGATAAGAATTCAATTACCGTAACAAATTAAGATACTCATTATCATGTGGGGCACTACTTTATCTGGATACAACATTCTCCTACTTGGTCCACATGATACAAATATCTCATATTAACTTCGAAGTATGGTCATAATTAAAATTCATACTATATTTAGTAGTAGATAGCTCCCACTCAAGCTCTTAGTAATAACGAGCTCTTCCTTCTATATATCACGATGCATAAATTCACTAAGTGAGCAACTTTATGAGCAAACTTTATGAATGACTTCCTACAAGTAGCTTGGGTTCTATTTTAACTATCCCAACGGATTTACTTCTAGTGTTTTCAAAGGCGCGCGCCTAACTGCGCCTTGCAGTGCGGAGCGGTGGCGAAGCGCCCCACATCTGATGCATCAACGCCTTTTGCGCCTCACATACATCCTTACTTTGTGCATGGTGCATGTAGTACATATCCTCATATAATTTTGTTTGTAAACATTTTAATCGAGTCTTATACTTGATAATCCATATCCCAAAAAGCAAAATAAATCCATTAGGTCTTTTTAGTAGCCTTCAATTGAGGGCCATTACTAATTCTTTGTTTGGATATTAGTCTTGATTTAACATTTGATTTGAAAATTTATTCATTTTGCTATTATGATGGGTTAACATTAGAAATTGAGGTATTATATTGTGATTTTGTAGTAATTTATTATTTATCCTGACATATTTTTCATGTAAATTCTAAAAATATGTTATTTCGTGCTTGATTATATATATTGAGAAATTATGTGTGCGGTGGGCGTCTCGCGTCACCCGGGCGCACGCATCGCATTGTACCTTGCGCATGTGCGCGTAAAGATGTTTTGTGCCCCGCATTATGTCTCACGCATTAACAACACTGTTTACTTCAAATAAGGGTGGCTTAATGCACGGGGCTTCCACCATTGTGGGCTTTTGGGAGGGTCAGATGTACCTTCATAGAGCCCACAACGGTGGGAGCCTCGTGTACTAGGCCACCTTATTTGAATTATATTCGTTAGGATATAATTCAAATATGAATACTTTATTTATGCACAATAAATTCCAAATTTTTCTCCGAAAATATCGAGAACAAGTGTAAAAAACAATTATAGAGAAAACAAACACATGATGAGCTAAATCAATCCAATATGCTCTACATTACTTGGGAACTATTTTGCCGATAATGCTTTAGTCATTGGATCCGAAGTATCACAATAGATCGTCATAGGCCTTGCAAAAGAATCAACGATTTTGAGGTTTGAGATAAAGTTCCTTAACCATAATGCCTGTGTAGTTGTTTCATAGCATACAATAAATTCTGCCTTCATGATAGATGAAGCAATAATTATTTGCTTAGTACTTTTCCTAGATATGGCACCTTAGGCGAGAAGGAAGACATATTCCGAAGTAGGCTTTCTTGAATCTACACATCCAACATAGTTTGAATCTGAGTTACCAACCCCTCCAAATGATCAATATGTCTGTAAGTCAATCTGTAATCATTAGTTCCCTTCAGATATCTCATGACTCTTTTAGCAGTCCTCCAATGCTCCATACCAGGATTACTCTGGTATCGACCTAACAATCCTACTCTAAATCTAATGTTAGGTCTAGTGCAGACTTGTGCATACATTAAACTGCCCACAGCTAATGCATAAGGTATGTTCTTCATCTGTTCCTTTTCTAGTTTATTTTGTGGATATTGATCTTGACTGAGTTTATCCCCTTTGATGATAGGTGCTTATATAGACGGACAATCTTTTATGCTGAATCTCTCTAATACCTTTTCAACATCGGCCATTTGAGAGTCCTAAAGTTTTTTTAGACCTATCTCTGTGAATTTCTAAGCTAACGACATAAGAAGCTTCATCTAAATCTTTCATTTCGAAGTTTTCAGAGAGGAATTGTTGTCTCACGTTTGCAAACCTAGATCACTGCTTGCAAGGAGAATATCATCCACCTATAGGACTAGAAATATAACATTGTTCCCACTGACCTTAAGGAATATATACTGGCATGAGGCTTGTTTTAGTCCATATATAGATCTCTTTAGCTTGCAAACTAAGTGATTATCTGTCTCATCACAAAATCCTTCTGGTTGTCTCATGTATACTTCTTTCTCAAGATCCCTATTTAAAAAGTCTGTTTTCACATTTATGTGATGTTATTCCAAATTAAAATAAACTACTAGAGCCATGATAATCCTAAATGAATCCTTCATAGAAACTGGAGAAAAGTTTTCATGATAATCAATCTTTTTTTTTGAGTGAAACCGTTAACTACAAGTCTAGCCTTATATCGCTCAACATTACCAGAAGTGTCCCTTTTGGTCTTGTAGACCCACTTGCAGCCTATGACTATAGCCCCTTTTAGTAATTCGACGAGATCCCAGACTTGATTTTTAGCCATAGATTTCATCTCTTCCTTCATGACATTAGTACCAAAGATTAAATTGATCTCCATTCATTACTTGTGAAAGCATACGCGGATCATCCTTAGGTTTGATATTAAACTTAAACTCCTGAAGATATACAACATAATCACTAGAAGCATCTAATCTTTTTTCCCTTGAGGACCTTCTTAATCTTACCTCTTGATTTACATCAACAGGAGGTTCATTATGAACTTTAATTTCATGGGCTGAGACCGGTTGCTTGTCAAGGTCATCTGTTTGATTTCTTTGAAGAATAACCAAATCTCTATTTTTATGCAACCCGATTTCCTCGCGTAATTTCTCAAATTCTATCCTTCGACGAAATGCACTATCACTAGGTTTAGAATCTTGAAGAAATCTAGCATTTCTAGCCTCAACTACTCTTACAGAGTGTGAAGCACAATAAAATAAATATCCCTTAAGAGTTAACTAAATAGCCAATAAAAAACCACTAATTATCCTCGGATCAAGTTTCTTTATGTATGGATTATAAATCATCACTTCAACTAGACAACCCCATATGTGTAAACGATTTAAACTAGGTTTCCATCTATAGTTCCAATGATGTTTTGGGAATATTTTAGATGAAATCCTATTTAAAATATACACTGCAGTTTTGAAGGCTTCTCTCTGAAGAGATTTAGGAAGAATAGAATTACTAATCATGCTCCTCACCATATCAATAAGCGTGCGATTCCTCTTTTTTGAGACACTTCTTTAGTTGTGATGTACATGACATTGTATATTGGGCAATGATGCCCTCTGCATTGAGGAATTTTGCAAATAGACCTGACATTTGTCCATTTTCTGTGTATTTGTCATAGTACTCTGTTTGTACCTGATCTTGTAATTTTAATTTTCTTATCCTTTTATTTCTCTACCTCCGCCTCAGCTCTTAAAGGCATCTAGTGCCTCTGTTTTGTCAAAAAGGAATTTATATATGTATGTATGTATGTTTAGGCAAGGAGTAGGTCCATAAGTATTATATGATCATTTATAAACGAGATAAAATATGTATGTATGTTTAGGCAAGGAGTAGGTCCATAGGTATTGTATGATCATCTATAAACGAGATAAAATATCTCTGACTATTTAGGCAATGAGTAGGTCCATAGGTATCAATGTATATGATTTCCAAAACATTAGAATTCCTCTTAGCACTTTAGTGGTCTTGTTAGTTTGCTTTCCCTTAATGTAATCCACACAAGTACCAAAACCAGAAAAATTAGGAGTTTTTAAAACTCTATCATTTACAAATCTCTTAATTCATTCTATGGAGAGATGTCCCAATCTTTTGTGCTATAATGTAGAAGAGTTCTCATTAATGAAGTTTCACTTTATCCAACATCAACATGCATATTCAAATAAGTCGACTCAAATGTGGGTTCTAGATCAATTTTATATAAATTATCAATTAAGGTTCCACCACTAACATGGACTTCATTCAATGAAATATCAAAATATGTTCCTTCAAAATGAAAACCATAACCAACATAAACTAATTTCGAAATTGAAATAAAATTTCTAGAGAATCATGGAACATAAAAGACATTCTCTAAATCAAATGTGCAATTGGTCTTCAAAATCAATATAAAAGTTTCCACAGTTTCGACTTGTGAATGCATTCGATTTCCTGAATAGATGCACTATTCATTTCCCTTCGTCTTCCTTAGATTGAGAAAGACCTGCATGATATTGACAATATAGATTGTAGAGCCAGAATCAAATCCAATGTGAAACTAGCCTTCAAAATCAATTTAAAGGTTCCCACAACTTTGACTTGTAAATGCATCCAATTTTCTGAATAGATACACTATTCATTTCCCTTTGTCTTCCTTAGGTTGAGAAAGCCCTGCATGGTATTGACAATATGAATTATAGAACTAGAATCAATCCACCATGAATGATTTAGAACTTCAACGAAAAGGGATTCATGATCCAAAATAGATGAAATTACCTTTCTTTATGAGCCATTTCTTGTACTTAATACAATCTTTCTTCATATGCCTAGCCTTTTTGCAAAAGAAGCATTTATCCTTATCGCTATATATCTTCATTGGCACATTTTGGTTCTTTCCTTGTTGATAGGGTTGGGTGTGGGCCGGATCACGACTTGGCCTAACTCGCCACGGGTCACGGCCCAACTTGGCCCGTAGTTAGTCGGGCTGACCCGACCCATGATATACCTGGGCCACGGGCGGGCTGTGTGTAGTCCCAAACCCAAAATCAAAGAAGTAAGTCCGGCCCACGTCCAACCCGTCCCGACCCATGATATATTTTTTGGTTGGACTAGTTATTCTTTTAACCTTTGAGTCTGCAACTAGTTTTTCCTTTAGCCCTTTGAGCCTGCAACAAGCTATCAACAAAGCCAAAAGGCCATAGGTTGGCTCATGGGCCTTTTGACCCACTGAGAGACAAAACAACGATCTTTAAGCTCGTTGCTGTCTACTTGAAAGGATTTAAAAGTTTAATACTACTTTAAAATAGTTTAATACAAGTTTAAATTACTAAAAATAAATTAGAAATAATTTTATAATTATGAATACAAGTTTAATATAATTAAAAATATAAAAAAAGAGTAAAAGTTTGGATGAAAAACCCACGTGCTAGCCCATGATCCACGGTCCGTGGTCTGGATCAGACCCGGCC
>NC_033796.1:40556799-40557106 GCF_001876935.1 Asparagus officinalis | reverse complement strand
CGGGTACAGTCTTAGATCCGAGATCAGAGAAATAGATCCGACCCACTCTAACCCGGTCGGGCCCCGGTTAGGCCCAGCTAGACCTTGAACCTGGCTGGTCGAGTCACAGGCCTGAACCGGCCTAGCCTATGCCCACCCCTACTTGTTAAGCATGATTGTTCTTCCCAGTGCTTCGTTTATTATGAGTAGCTAAATGAGCACTTTCAGGCTTCTCATGCTTTAGTCTATCTTCCTTCTGATCAAACATGATCAATAATTTACTCATATATCATTTATCCTTATGTGTGTTGTTAAAAACTTTAATTGG
>NC_033796.1:40548041-40556782 GCF_001876935.1 Asparagus officinalis | reverse complement strand
AATGCACTAGGAATGACTCACAAATTTCTATCTCAAGACTTGAGTTGAGTAGCGGTGTCCCTCATTTCCATAATGTGCTCACGCACACTTTTAGAGTGGTTGAATGTTTTACTTGAAAGGCTCTTCATCAAGGTACTAGCCAAAGCTTAATCCAAGCTAGCAAATTACTCCTCAATGGTTTTTCAGTAGTCTTTGGCCTTATAGCCATCTGAAATATTTCCTTGGATACTCTTACTAACATAAGGCTTAATATGAATCAAACTTAATCGGTTTAATCTTTCCCACCATTCACACATTTGTTTCAAATGTGGCGTACTTTCCTCTGTAGGATCAAATGGTTGATGCATATGAAACGATAAGTTCAGATCCGTGCACCCTATTGAGAAAAGGATTTTAACTTTCCAATCATCAGATTATCACAACAAAGTATTGGAACATCATAAGCAGTAGGAATAGCTGCAATAATCAAGGAATTTAAACTTTAGTGCTATGAAATAAATCTTGAGTTCTAAACAACCAATGTCAATTTAGGATAAAAATAAATTCTAACCTTCCTATGGGTAGATGTAGCATCACACATGAATTTATTTTTACTTTATTAATAAAACTGATAAAAATTAATATCAATAAATAAATTATTCCATACATATGAGCCTAGGAAAAATTCATTTCTTAATATTATTTTAATATCTTATCCCAATTAACTCAAAACTATAATAACTTCCCTATGGGCCCGAGTTACTATTTCTTTGAATTAGCTGTTTAAAACTTAATGAAATATGCTAATCATCATTCGACTATTCTCATGACCTAAGATGCTATGACTACTCTTTTAAGTTATTCCGTATTCATTATTACTTCAAGACATCATAAACCCAAACTTTAAGTCCATATTTTATAAGAGAAAAAATAACTTTAATAGTTGAAAGTGTCTCGTGAACTTTACATCTAGAATTTTAATAAAAATTGCATTCATTATGAATGAAAGCTGCATAACATAACTTTATTACTTTCAATTTATAAAGAACTACATTTTTAAAAAATTTACAGGAGCATGATAAAGCCTGTGTCATCAAAACAGTTCTACATAAAAAAACTTGAATTGGTGATTAAAACATGCAGTTGTAGATCTAATCGAAAGCATGTATACTTTTGTTAAAATCAACTAAAATAAATCTTTGCTTTGCATGTGCTAGATTACCATGATGCTAATATAACCGCCATCCAAGTAGTTTGCATAATACACGTGACACCCAAACAACATTTAGAATGCAAATATTTAGAAATATTAATGAAACAAATTAATCATATGGATGCCCAAAGAAACTAGTAGTGGCCGACACTTGCACAGAGAGCAAATTAATAGCTTTCATGCATACTTTATAAAATATTAAAAAAGCAAATATTTAGCATGTCTTAAGAAGCACAAGTTGTTCTTTAATACAATGCAAAGCAAAATAAAGATGATGAATTTCATGAACCTCATAAGCATAGGAACAAAAAGACAAAAAACAACAAGATCTAAAGTGCTAGTTCGAAACGAACACAACTTTTATGCAGTTCTTTTATTTCAATTGTTACTTTGTAATATCGTTGTCATGGGCTAGATGCGGTCGATCAAATAATATTTTTTAAACACCTGAAACAGCAAAACACAATAACATAGATTCGAAATCTTAAAATTTTTTCTAGACAACATAGATGGAGTTGACTCTGATACCAAAAGTTAGAAATTGTAATTTAAATAAATATAGAATACACAACGAAAATAAATTAAATTAAAAGATACCTTCAGTCATTATTGCCTAGAACGATCTGTAACTCCGAAAATTAGATCAAATTTAGTAATAATCTGAACATATACAGAAACAAAGAATAAAAATTAGGTCGTCGTTAAAATAAATAAAATAAAGAAATACAAAAAGAGTTTCTAGCATATGCCTTACTGAATAGTTTAAATTTGATGGAGGAACTAAGACTGTATTTATAGGCTAGGTTAGGACCTTTCTGTTATAATTGGAATTCTTAAATGATAAGACTTCTTAAAAGACAGTTTCCATCCATCAGGTGAACTATATGTAAATATGATTTTATCTCAATTCACTACAACTCTTTATAGGATAAGAATTCAAATACCATAATAAATCAATATAATTATTATCATGTGGATCAATACTTTATCTAGCTGCAACAGAAACATGGGGAAAATGTTTTGCTCAGAAGTTAAGAATTTTTATTGGAAATGTTTTTTTTGGAAATAATTTTCGGGAAAATATTCATGGTTTTGACTTGAAAATAGAATATTGCAATACAATTGAACATTATGATGGCCTATTCTTGAGAGAGAAAAAAGGTCCTTTGTGAGGAGTTGCTAGTAGGAACAAACAACTACAACCACAGTTAAAAGTTTGAGCTGCATAATTTTAAAGATGAAACAAACAAGTTGAACTATGTTTCTATGCACTAACAATCATAACAATCTCAGTTGCCAACATATCTATGTTACATGGGCGTTGTGCGCGTGCGGACACAGTTACGGAACACGTCAAATTTGTAAAATGTAGGATATGAGGACACAATTAAATATATATACATATTGAAAGTAATAATTTACATGAGATTGGTTTTGTTTTTCATTTGCAGCTTATGAAAACTAAAATGTTCCATTTCTTACGTAGATTATAAATTGGAAAATTGCTCGTTTTTGAACTAGATACCTAACATACTATAAAATCATATTTCTAAATTGGGTGTGGGCTGAAATGAACTCGAAACGTGTCCAAAAAGTTGCAAGAAGTGAATGTGAAGTGTGGAATGTATGTCCAAGAAGTCTATGAGAAGCTGATGTGGAGGAGGGTTTTCCGCAATCTGTTCTCGTGGAAAAAATAAATAGTGGAGGGAAGAGGTTCTGCAATTTTTGTTGAAGTGTGATGTGGCCGGTTTGGGTTAGATAGATTCCACACTACAGAAAAAAAAATTGATGCAAAATGCAGGTGATTGACAGGATTCATTTTTATTCTTTTGGGTTCACCAGAAAGAAAACAAAACGAAGTTGGAAAACAAAGATGAACAATGCATTTATTTAAATTGGAAATGATTTTTTGCTAAAAAACGATGGCTTTATGCCTTGGCAATTCATATGCCCATCTTAGCATATAGCATGCTCTTCTCAAAATTTTCATATTCAAATTTATCACCGAGATCATTCAATTCAATATACAAAAAATTCGATTTTTGAATGGAGGGTTTATAATGTAAAACTTATCTGATCTTATCAATTTTTAGAAATTTTTTATGGATAAATCATCAATTTTGCAGAGTATTAAAGAGTTTATCTAATTACAAGGAAAGCATTACACATATTTACCGGGCTGAAATTCCAATATCTACTGGAATTCAAAATTAGAATTTAAACTTAAATAAAATTCTATTCCTATCGTAATTCAGACTCAAAATAACTTTATCCTAGAATTATAATTTAAATCAAACACTAATTTAAAATTTTAACCTTAGTCTTTCCGCTAGATCATGACTCTTCAACCAAATCTTGATTTGACCTTTAAACCATCCTTCATTAGAAATGAATCTGAAGTGTGAAATACACGTCCAAGATGTGTATGACCAGTGTTTTAATCCAAAACAAGTATATTATACTTGAGCATGCGTGTGAATAAATGTTTGCATATTCAAGGTGTGTCCAAGAAGTGTTGTAGTCGGACACATGTGGGACACAGGTACCGGAGTCCACACGAGGTGTCAAGAGTTAACTCAGATGCATATGATAGTTACATTGCAAGTCCAATTCCAAACTACTAAATGACTCCTGAATCATGAGCAAATATTATTATGACCCTAGTACTTAAATCATGAGCGATGTACTTGTTATTTCATTGAATGTTCATTAACCATCATATGCTGTATGTGGTACAGATTGCAGGCTGCCCAGTTTTGTTAGCATCCTGGAGAGAGCGACTGCCATGGTCCTCCAGAAGGGTAGCATATATCAATGCGGTCGAAGCGTGAAATCTTGCTTCGGGCATTGCTTCTCGCTGTCGCATCCGTAAATTTGAACCTTTGCTTGCTGGCATGTATTTCATCACTCTTGGCTGTTTTTGTTGCTGTGTGTACGTGTTAAAGAATGTATTGATGAGGTTAAGATGGTCATTGTTCTTCGTGGGAGATTAACTTTTGTTATGTGGAGAGCAGGGTGGTTTCTTTTGTGAATACTCTTGGGGAAGTTGATCCACCCAGAAATGTGTGACCCCCCTTCGTGTAATATTCCTTCAACTCAATTTAAGAAAAGAAATTGGTTATCAAAATACTTGTGCTTTGGCTCTTGTAGTCTTTTCCACCCACTAAAGTTCGAGAAGTGCATGCCGCAGTTTTAGTGACTATCCGAAATATCAATGATTTGAACTTTTAAGGGACTAATTTCGACACCATTTTGCGAGAGCCTGTTCACCACACCATTGACTTTGACTGTCAGCATGAGAAATTTCAGTTATATATTGTTTCGATGAAGACCATTGCTACAGTGAAACTGGCGTTGATCAAGTGGAGAAAAAAATTTGTCGGGGTTCCTTCACTTATAAAGCCAAAGTTTCCCGCAGTTATTTTGATACCCATGCAACTTTCAGAGTTATGCTTCTTGCCTGTAGACCCAAATCTTTGCCACATTTCAATCCAACCAATTCCTAACTCCAATGTTTTTCCTAGAGACCCAAAGTTTTATTGCTCAATTATCTTTAAACCCACCACTTCAAAATCATTCTTACGCCTAAAATACTCTACCAATTTATCTTTGAATCCATTTTTTATTTCAATCGTTTGTTGTAGAATGTAAGTTGTAATATTTTTAAACTTGCTATATATATATTTTTTCTAAGTGATTAAGTATATGATGTATTTTTAAACCATATATATACAATGTTAGTTGCTTATTACTTGCTATATTTTTATTTTAACTTGTTAGTTATAAAATGTATTTTTCAATCAAATGCTTAACTATCGCTATTTTTGCATTCCTCACACTAATGTTACATCATTGCGAGTGTAGATAGATTTTTTCCCTATAAACCAAAGTTTAATCCTGATTTATTTTAAAGGCATTCACATCTTTCCACAGACAATTTTTTCCTTGAAAAATTTCTCATTCGATTGTTAAGATTTCTGAGGAAACTAAAAAGCTCCATTTTTTGCAAAGTGGATGAATTCATTGAAGAAACTAAACAATTCTTTTTTCTACAAAATGCATGAATTCATTATCAATCATTATTAACATGAGATACAAGAGGTTGATATAAAAGAAAACTGTGAGAAATCCGATTAAAATAAAATCCATCTCCAATGAATTTTAGTTGAGAAAATTTCTTATAATATCATCAAACTGAACAAATTTATTTGTAAGTCTTGTGGGTTTGAAATTTTCATCAAAATAAACAGTTTTATTCAACTTGTGAGCATGACTCCAAAATCTCCAAGCTTCGTAGTCTGAGAGTTCGGGGAATTTAATTTGATTGAATTATAACCTTGATGCAAATCCTCTTTAATATCTATCACAAATAAACGCAATTTTAGTTATGGATTTTACAAAATCCATTAATATTAAAGAGGATTTGCATGAGGGTTAAAATCCAATCAAATTTTGTTTGGTTATACACGAATTTTGTTAAGGATATATGACTAAATTCACAAATCTGATTGAAATCAGCATAACTTTAGAGAATTATACTTGACACATTTATTCTATATAGCAACCTTAAATCCGCGTATAAAAAATGACGAACAAACAATATATTTGCTAAAACTCCATTATTTTTAAATTGATGATCCCATTTTTTTTAATGTGGGGATGCAAAATAAGTGGAAACGAACAGACCCAAGAGATGGAGTGAAGAAACAAAACAAATAAAGTTAATCTACTCTATCATTCTACTTCGAATTATTTAACATGGTATCAGAGTCGATTCTATATGGATAGTCTCTTGCGCTGTGATCCTCGAGGCTGCCAAGGGGTTCGTTCATCTCCTCGAGCGCCGTTCGCATGCATTCCAATCGGTTATGTGCAAACTTTCTAGATTTTTAAGGGATCCATCTTCACTCACCCAAGGACAACATTTTGGCCCATTAATTAATCCCACCAATGCATTTCCCTCCTCCAACTCAATTGTTGTTCCGAACGTCTTTCTGTGCCAAATTTATCGACCAACCTCACCAGCAAACTGGACTTCTCCTTTCAGGCTCGCTCTGTCTTTGCGTTGGGAGTCTCACTGACTGATACGGACGTACGTATTCAGAATGAACATGTGTTATACGGCATGGTCGACGTACCTGGATAACATGAACAGTTGTAACTAGCATGTCGAAAGCGTACGTGGTGTCGTACCGGATGAAAAACTGCGGCGGAGAATTTGATGAAGATGATGTGAGTAGATTACGAGGACTATATGCTTATTTTAGACATACATGCCTCGAAAGGAAAGTTAGGAATTGGTCGACAGCGAGTTCAAACATGCGATTGGGGGTGTTTTTGTGAGGTTCCGAAACCCCTGCTCATCTTTCTGAGCCCATTCACAGCCATGGTTGTGCCTGTGGTGAAATTTGAGAGAAGATAGAAAAGGAAATTGAGAGAAATTTAGACAAGATTGAAGATTGAGAGAGAAAGAGAGAAAGGGAACAGGAAGTGAGTTTCAGAAGAAGAACAGAGCTCTAATTTTATCCCTTCATAATTTGTTCAGTGTTACAACTTCTCATCTATACAGCTCTCATCAAAACACAGAGAAAACAGAAACGTGCACACACTGTAACAACTTCAACAGAAATAGTTAATTCTGTTCCTAACTAACTCTTAGCATTTATTACGATCTAAAGCATTGTATAACAGTTCCAGGTCTTAAGCATCACTTCAAACTCTTGTTTCCATGTTCTCCAGCTTCAACCTTCTCATTGCACTTGACAGTAACAGCTGCTCATTGCACTTGACAGGTTCCAGCTGCACTTGACAGGTTCCAACTTGATTACCTCCCGTACAGGCTTCCTTCAAGGCTTCCTTCCTCCGAGCTTGTACAAACAGAACTATCATGGAAGAGGATTGAACTAACACTTCGAGCTCCAGATTGATCTCCCGTCCCTGACAGTTTTGATCGAGCTTTACATTGGTGGTTGACGGCGACTGTTTGAGATTTGCGACCACCCTCATGCTCAGTTGAGAACACCCCACGTACCCACAGACGAGGTATTTTTGATATGATTTGTACTCTTTACCAGGAATTCTTGATAGCTTGGAAGAAGATCGAGAGTCCTTTTGGTTTTGGCTTTGGCTTTCGATTGCGTGCTCGCAACTTGATGACCGGCCGTGTTGCATTACTCTTTAGTCTTAACACTTATTTCATCTTCGCCCCCCTTCCTTCTGATTGAAACCAAATAGATTGTTTTCATGTTTTCATTCGACATCACTATATATCAAAAAAAAAAAAAAATACGACATTGTTTATTCAGAATCTTTTGCAGACTTGTCCTTTCAATTCTTCAACTCAGAGCCTAAGGTTCTTTTATTACTTTTCCTCTTGCCTGATAGTCACGTGCGTACCCTCAAACATTAAGAAGAGAACTACCTCGATCTTTCAGAAAAAGAGGACCACAATCCAAGGGAAATGCTTACATACCATCTAAGGCCCCGTTTGGTTGCATAATAACAAGGCTGAAAGCCTGACAAAAGCCTGAATTTTGTCAGGCTTTAAGCCAAAATCGCCTCTTTAAGAGGCGATTTTGGCTTAAAGCTTGATAAAAGTCAGGCTTTTATCAGGCTTTTTCTTTTGCAACCAAACGGGGCCTAAGAGGAAGTCCCATGCTGCTTGAATCAAATTCATTCAACGTGGACTTTCTTCCGAAACAAAGCCCAAATCTACGTACGACTTGTGAGCTAACAGGGAGTAATATCTGACTGTTTCCGAAACAAAGCCCAAATTGAACTTAACTACCCTTGTAGTTCTATTGTTGCAGACAAACCCCCTGAAGGAGTTTTATTATTTCAGGTAGACCCCCTGGGTGAAAATCTATTGTTGCAGGTAGGCCACCTGATAAGGGTCAAAACAACTTCACTCGGAAGGTCTCTCTGCAACAAAAGGACTCAGGGGTAGTAAGTTAAATTTGGCAAAAAAAAAAAAAAAACAGCTGGGGGTCTATCACAATTAGCTTTATTGTGTTCACGTCCTAGTCTTTGAAGTTAAAATCTTTCAATTAATTACAAGTAAATCACATTGATAGTAATTTCTCTCAACCTTCCACGAACTGTGCTCCGAGGCTGAGACCGCCTTTAAGCGGCCGGTACTTGTTTAATTATCTGAAGCAGTTCGAAATAACTTCCCTGTTATTGGTTTATAAAGATTGGCATGTCTTAACTCTATATATGTACTTACAATGTAGAACCTGGACAAAATTTGGCAAAGGTAGTCACTTGGACCCTCTCTGATCTCTATCATCATCGAAATCATCCAGAATTCCTTTTGGAACGACATCAAAAGACATCGGCAATGAGAGTAATTGCAGTTTTTTTTGTTTTGGAGAATTTTGCATGATTTTGGACAGGCTGCATGCTGGGAGAGAAAACTTTATGATGAAGTAAAGCTATTCAGTAAACACAAATGTCATAGCGGTGGGTAATACCAGTTTTCCTCTCAATGAGAACTGTTTTCCTCTGCATTTGTCACTAAAATCATTGGCGGGGCCAGGAGGTGGCCATC
>NC_033796.1:40498060-40548031 GCF_001876935.1 Asparagus officinalis | reverse complement strand
CATCCACACTCCCACCCCTGCCTGTTACAGGAGGTGGCTGGCTATCTCATGAACAATTGGAAAATAGTGCTTCCATGTTGCTGTTGGTGTATCTGGAACAGTTGCAACTATCTTATTTTTAAAGATATCCAGCATAATCCTGATCTTATTGTAGCTAATGTTGCTAGATACACTCTTCTATGGGCAGGTGCTCAAGAAGATAGGCTGGTCAAAAGGATCCGCAGGGTAGCCATCAAGCTGCAGTTTGATGAAATTGCCAAGAAGAAAGCAACTGATGAAGTGAGAGATAATTTCCCTGCAGACCCAAGTTAGTGTCTATTGGTTGATCTGTTGGTTTTGTGGGGTTCTTTGTGGTCTGTTACCATAAACAACTTTTATGTTCTTTGTCTTCTCACCCTCTCTTCAGTAGTTTTTGTTTAGTTGTGTAGTTGATACTTTGAGGTTTTAGCTAAGGTAGGAAGGTAGGAGATTGTTGGGCGCAGAGTCACGTCCTCACGCCGCGGAAGCGATATCAGCTGAGAGATAGCCCTGGCTTTTGTTATCACAAAAGCATAAATCAACCTCTATATTCTCGTTTCTCAAAGGAAACAAGAATAGAAAGTGAAATATTTTAACAAAGTAAAATATACACTCTTCCTCTCATCAGTTCTAGGACTGAAATATCGAGGGAATCTACAAGCAATAGCCAACACCCAGAAAACAATAAAGACATGAGATTTACGTGGTTCGACAAAATTACCTACGTCCACGGGAGGGGTGAGAGGAGATTCCACTATGAGGAGAACACCGACGACTTGTACAATCCACAAGCTCGTCTCAAAGAAAAAGATCTGATTTTTATACCCAAAAGAAATTAACCTCTCTTTTGTAAAATCTCTCTTTTCTCTCCACAAGATCTCTTTTCTAGCCGCCAGAAACAAACCCTAGTTTTCTCCTCTGTCGACTAAACAACCCTCTGTTTCAACTCACGCTCAGCCGCCAAAAGAACAAAACCCTTTGGTTTTTATTTTCTTTTCGCGTCAGTTTTTCTCCCCTGCAACGAAACCCTAGGAAACCCCTGTTCTATTTATAGAGATTTGATCCTATCGGGTGGGCCCCTGTTGAAACTCAGCATGTTGAATTTTCCTGAGCTCCACACGCGCATTATCTGCTCACATACCAAATTGTGGGTGGACCCCACTCATAATTCTCCACCTCGTACAACATTTGATAAACCTCAAATGTTGGACGAACACCAGAAGAATACTACGAACACCAAACCAGGCCAAACCAGATCATACCAGCTGCGCTACTATACCACGATTGCCTACGTACCCTCCACCAGGATCAAGCTAAACGTAGTTCACGATTTGTTCTCCATATAGTCTCCACCTTACCCCATCACTGCCCTGCAGGGCCATGCCCTCTCGGGCAAATTAACACGGGCTGATATGAAGTAAGTCCAAGTAATACTTAAACTTGCTACCTATGACCATCTTGGTTAACATGTCTGCGGGATTCTTATTTGTGTGCACCTTTATGAGAGAAATATCACCTTCCTCTATGACATCCCACACGAAATGATACCTGACATCGATATGCTTGGTACGAGCATGATGAACTTGATTCTTCGCCAGGTGAATCGCACTCTGACTATCGCACCACAAGTTCACGTTCTCCTACTTAATCCCCAAATCGTCTAGAAGACCCCACAATCACAATACTTCCTTCACTCCCTCCGCCATGGTCATGTACTCGGCCTCTGTAGTAGAGAGTGCCACTGTAGCTTGTAACATCGATCACCAACTAACTGGAACTCCATGTATCTTGAATACATAGCCAGTAGTAGATTGCCGTCTATCTAGATCGCCCGCATAATCAGAGTCAACAAACCCATCAATCTAACATGTATCTCTATCAAAACACAGACCCGTATCTATGGTACCTTTCAAGTACCTTAGGACCCATTTCACCACTTTCCAGTGCGTCTTTCCTAGATTCGTCATGAACCTGCTGACCACACTAACCGCCTGTGAAATATTTGGGTGTGTGCACACCATGACGTACATCAAACTGCCAACTGTACTAGCATAAGGAACACGCTCCATGTGTGCCTTATCTTTCGCTATAGTGGGAGATTGTTTACCTGAAAACCTGAAGTGTGGAGCCAATGGAGTCGCCACCGACTTTGTATTTTGCATCCTGAACCTTGCGATCACTCGCTCTATGTAGCCCTTCTGACTAAAGAACAATCGCCGATTCGCCCGCTCTCTCCTAATCTCCATACCTAGTATTTTCCTTGCAGCGCACATGTCCTTCATCTCGAATTCTTTACCAAGTTGAGATTTTAGCCTATCTATCTCCATCCTGCTCTTCGAAGCAATAAGCATGTCATCCACATACAAAAGGAGATATATATAATTACCTTCACGAAGTTTCCGAATGTAAACACAACAATCGTAATCGCTTCGGGAAAACCCATGCTCTAGCATGAAGGAGTCAAATCGCTTGTACCACTGCCGAGGAGATTGCTTCAATCCATAGATTGACTTCCTCAAGCGACATACATGATGCTCCTTATCATCAACCTTGTAGCCCTTAGTTTGATGCATGTAGATCTCTTCATCCAAGTCTTCGTGCAAGAAGGCCATTTTAACATCAAGTTGTTCTAGCTCAAGATCACCATGAGCAACAATACTCAATAACACCCGAATAGAAGTGTGTTTCACCACCGGAGAAAATATCTCATTGTAATCCACACCCTCTCTTTGTGCAAACCTTTTAGCCACTAGCCTCGCCTTGTACCTTGAATATCTCATTGTAATCCACACCCTCTCTTTGTGCAAACCTTTTAGCCACTAGCCTCGCCTTGTACCTTGTACCATCAAGCTCTGAAGGATCTTTCTTTCTCTTATACATCCACTTACAACCAATAGCTTTTCTAACTATGGGCAATGGGACTACCTCCCACGTTTGGTTCTTCCGAAGAGATTCCATCTCTTCTATCGCAGCCAACCAACTCTTACTATCTTTGTCCCGAATAGCTTCCTTGAAGGAGACTGGCTCATCATCCTCTATCGAGAGTGCGTATTCTACCAAATTAACTTGCTCATAGTACTTCAGCGATTGATCAGCCCCCAGCTTCTGTACCTGCTTGTATGCTCATCTTGGCCTAGTGGAAGCCAAACTATCCTCGAGCTGCTGTTGTTGTAGTGCTTGTGTATTCTCCTGTTGAACTTCCTCCTGCTCAAGCTCATCATCTACCTGATTTTCCACTTGAACATGACTAGAATCTGGTTGGTCTTTAGGTTCTATCTCAATAACCTGGGACTTTAAAGTCTCAATAGTCTCAGCACCGTCATCCTTGGGTGCCTTAGCAATCATGGACTTCTCATCAAAGGTAATATCTCTGCTGATTACGAACTTCAAATCTTCTGTACACAAAAGGTGATAGCCTTTTACACCTTTTGCATACCCTAAAAAATTACCTTTTTGGCCCTCGCATCAAGCTTTCCCTCGTTAACGTGATAATAGGCGGTACATCCGAAAATTCCGAGCCTCTCACAATCTACATGCTCCCCTGACCACACCCTATAGGGTTTATCACCATCCAGTGTAGAATGTGGAGAATTGTTCATAATATAACATGTTGTAGCCACCGCTTCTGCCCACCATTCCTTACCCAATCCAACATAAGATCGCATACTCATTGTCTTCTCCTGCAATGTTCGGTTCAGTCTCTCCGTGACCCCGTTCTGCTATGGTGTTGACCTGACTGTCCAGTGTCGAACAATGCCCTCCTGATCATAGAACTCCTTGAAAACACCGTCTGTATACTCTGTACCGTTATCAGATCTCAGTATCTTTAATTTCTTACTCGTCCTATTCTCAACCATTGCTTTTCACTTCTTGAATGTCTCGAATACCTCATTCTTATGCTTAAGAAAATAAATCCAAGCATACCTAGAATAATCGTCTATGAACGAGACAAAATACCTAGAACCACCCTTGGAAGTTGTCTGAGCCGAATCCCAAACATCCGTGTGCACATAATCTAATATACATCTGCTCTTATACTTGCTTTTCAAGATCTGGACCCCGTGCGCCTTTTCGTACACACAATCCTCGTAAAAATCCATGCAAGGTTTCTTCAGATTCTTCAGCAGACCCTCCTTACCAAGCAGAACTAGACCTTTCTCTGACATGTACCTAAGCAGTCTATGTCATAACCGTGTGTGCTCACATGGGTCTCCACCACTTCCTTCAGTTCCAACCGCTGCATCTCCCGTCACTGTCGTACCTGAGAGAGTATATAAATTACCGTGACGAAACCCTTCATCACTACAAGGGAACCCCGAACAACCCTCTTCACTCCATTCTCTGTAACAATCTTGCAATCACCGGCGTCCAATGCACCAACTGAGATAAGATTCTTCTGTAAGTCGGGAACGTGCCTCACGTCAGTCAAGGTTCGGACCACTCCATCATGCATCTTGATCTTGATATTACCTAGCCCCATCGTTTTACAAGCATGATTATTCCCTAGCAATACGGTTTCACCATCAATGCTTCTGTAGATAGTAAACCACTTCCTATTTGGGCACATGTGGTAAGAGCAACCTGGATCAAGAATCTACTTCCCGGAGATATCCTCCCCACCCGTGACGACATAACATTCCTTTAGAGACGACTTTTGTTTTGCTCCTTATCTTTCTACTTTCTTTTGGTGTGTCTTCTATCTCTTTTGTAAGGTATGTAAATACTCAGTTTATTTTCTTTATATACATATATAAATATATATATGAACAGGAAAGCACTTCCTGTTTTTTCAGCTAAAAAAAAAACGTTAACACATAGAGTAAAAAGCCTAAAATTGTGGCGCCTAGATGTTGTGCCTTGTTCTCTCACATGAATGGTTTCCGTTCAAAATTCTCATCTCATAAAACTTTAGTTTGTCATGATTCAAACTTATTATTCTTCTCGTTAAAATAGTTTATGAGATTTTAGAACATTTTAAGGACGTTTAGTGTAATTTTATAAGTTCATGGGGTTGTACAAAGAAACTGCCCAAAGTTCAGGGGGGTTTCGTGGAAATTTATCCTATATTTTTTCCAGTATTCTGGGCAAAGTTTATGTATACGTAGTTTTGCTCGATTTGCAGGTTCCAGTTACTTTGCACAATGAGAGTAAGCAGGCTAGAACATGGATTCAGATCCACAGTGAGGAAGCAAGAGAACATATTTCAGTGATAAACTGCTTGGCAACTTAACAAAAGGATGTATGTTTATCTGTTTTCTAACATATATGTTTACTTTTCCTGGTAGTATATGGTACTTAGATTTTTGGCTGCTGTTTAGGTATGGGGATTTACAAGGATTCAGCAAGCAAGAAAATGCTGAAAAAAATAGGAAAGGAGCTAGTTCTTGCATGGTGTCGAACTCATCATAGTCTGCCACCAAATGGAGAAAATCTGGAAATGTGTTCTCTAACACTTGTTGCTTATCTCAGAGATCAGGTAAACGTATTTGAAGTTAAGTGATTTTTTTTTAATTTTATACAAGATGGTTCAATTATCATTATTGATATAGATAATCCTTAGCTCTTGTGAAAAGAACTGGAATTGTGTTGTACTGGTAGGCAATTTTTTCTTATATTTTTATCTGTTCCCGCAAGAATTAGTGAAGACAATGACTCGGGAATTATGAAGGTAATGCACATGAATTATAATTCGGATTGGTCCCTGTCACTTCAAAAGCATGCAAGAATTTCTTGTGAAACAATTGGTTTGCATGACAATTCCAGCCTTCGGCAACTCATCTACAAACATCAGCCCTCTAATTTATAGTTGCTCGAATAAGCGAATGTGAAACCAGTGGACGTTATTAAAAGTATTGTTCAGACAACCACTTGGTATGAATCATGGCCCATATTCTCTTATACTGTAAATTATGTCGTATTCATCAAAAAGTTTAACGGGACCTAATTAATCGTAGAAAGTTAAAGACTGATGCAAATCCTCTATATAGAATACTCGATAATTTTTTTAGGGGGGTTATATCCCTGAAAATGTTTGTTTAAATAAATTTAAGTTTAATTCTACTTGTCCTAAGATACTTGTGGCAGAAAACTATTTGTAGCTGGTTTAATTTTCTTTCATTTTAGTATGAGGTAAGGACAGGATCTTGGAATTTGAATGATATGTTAGGTCTAGAAATACTTCGATTTTTGGAGCAAATAAATGTTCTTTGGCTAGAAGCATGCATTGTGCGCAGAAATATAAGCATCTAACTCTGAAGAGATTACACAACTGATAGAACCTCAACTTCTGAATGGGAAAAATCTGCTGGTCACTGCACATGCTTATTCTCTGAGGTCAATCCGTCATGTACTTGATAAGCTAACTGCTGAAGAGGCGAGAATTGTCACAATAAAAAAAATAAAAATAAAAAATAAAAAGTAGTAGTAATAATAATAGTCCTTGATTCTTTGCTTTAAATTCTCATCTTTGAGAGTCTGAGATTATCAGCAGAGAAAAACCTACTACTTAATACTATCTCTCAACTGGTGGTCTGCCTGGAGATGTGAACTGGCATCCTAATTCTGAACATATTCAAAGATGGATAGCACCTACTGAAGCTGGTGTATTTGTTCATACCAGAGTAATGAATTTTAATCTCTACATTGCTTGATACTAAGTCTTGTCATTTATGTTAAATACCAATGTATTGTCTATAAATGCAGTAACTAGCTTTCTATCGATAGAAGCTGGATAAGGTCCCTGATTGATAAACATGCTAACAGAAGCTAGCTTCAGTTTCACACGAGAACCTTATCCATACGATATATGTTGTAAAAAGCTTGTTCTCTGTGTGGAATGGATCATGATGACTGAGATTAAGTTGAACATTTTCTTCCCTTATATTCTTTTTTAGTGAAAGGCAGCATAATTTCCGAAGGGGAGTTGAGAGGTTTGATTCATGCTTTAACATCAGGATTTAGATGTGAATTGTATCTGATGAAAATTGGGGATATACTTAGAATGTATATGAAAAACACACCGACTGGATCCAAAACCTGTTAAAATACACCATAAATAGATAGGCAGAATACCAGGTATGATGCAAGTTTGAACCTAGCTCAGATATTATCAACTAAATCCTGTTTCCTGACAACTTAGGAAGGAGCTGAGCCTGAATGGCTACTAAATTGTAGCGAACAACAGTAACAGAAACTTTTGAACATAAATAGATAGGCAGAATACCAGATATGATGCAAGTTTGAACCTAGCTCAGATAGCAAGAGGCTTTGCCTTGTTCTCGTTTAAGGCTATTATGTCTGGTACTTATTTACATTTGACCATATCAAGGACCATGGTATTCGCATATTCATGAGTTTTCTGAGGGAAACATTAACACAAACAAATTTATATAATGCAAACTTCTGCAAATGATAAAAAAGATAATAGGGAGAGACAAAGTCGGAAAAGGGAATATAGAACAGCGTTCGAGTTCTTACTCAAGAAAAAATAATTAATTTTGGACTGGCATATATGTGCTTCCAAGTAAAAACATTCAGTAAGCATACTAATAAATGTGTTTTCTACTTGAGCTGCATTTGATTATATATGATACTTCATGTACATCACTGGTGATCAGGACTTCTGCATTCGAAGAGGCTATGGACATAGCACACAACTTCTCATGGATCTCTTTTGTTGTATAAGCGCAACATACAAGCTTAGGATTGATACGAAGCAACTGCAATGTATTTGCTTCCTCAAGAAAAAACTTCACAAGTTGGAACTCATTTTTTCCCTCCAAAAACGTAATTGAAATTGATATCTTTCAGATTTGGGAAAACACAAGCATCTTCCACTTGCCAAGAAAATTAAATCAGTAGGAAAATATAAACACATCTTTGCAACATAAAGATCATCAGGCGCATAAAGAATACCTCATAATTGTATAAACTGATATCTTTCAAGTTTGGGAAAACACAAGCATCTCCCACTTGCCAAGAAAAATAAATCAGTAGGAAAATATAAACACATCTTTGCGACATAAAGATCATCAGGCGCATAAAGAATACTTCATAATTTTATAGGACTAGTATCTCCAAATTGGGACATCTTTAAAGCAACACAAACATCACATTGATGTTCTTTGTGGTTAGAGATGCCCCTATCTCCAATTGCTTCAGATTGTAGAATATAGGTTTGACAAGTCCATCTCAATGAGTGACTGCAACAAGTGTATAGAGAAGATTGGTAGCTGATTGATGTGAAGATCACTTAGTAAATGAAAATAATTTGCAAAGAGAGGAAGTCCCTCGATAAAATCTCCTGTCAAATTCAACACCTTTGCATTATTAAGCTGCTTCAGAAATTTCATCAACTTGTTTATGTTCCCCTGTAGTTTTCCACAACACCAAATATCACCCACCACAATAAACTCCAAATCCTCGGTTGAAATTTCAGCAAATTCATATGATTTACAAATTAAAGATTCAAGTTTCGGTGTTGATATCTGAACTGATCCGTAAGTATGTAAATGCAAGGTTTTCAGATTTGGTGCAGATATTCTGATTTTTTTCAGAATATGTGTTTGACCTATGTGATTCTAGTAAGGAACAATTAGATATCATTTTCTCTAGCAATCATACTCCCTTTAAAAGCACGAGTTTGAAAAAATCTTTCTGTAGACAAAAATACCCCTATAAAGTTTGAACTATTTTTCAAATTTAATTTAATGATTTATTCTATGGGTTTGTTACGGTGGTTATATTTAATTATACACCCATATATTGGATTCTCTCCATATTGAAAAACAAAACACGATTAGAAGAAGCAGGTTTCAAGCTGCCATACATTCAGCTTATATCCCTAGACTCATTTAATTGACACTTAATATCAAAAGTTGATGATATCCCCGATTGATAATATTAATTATACACAATAATATTAAATGTTGATGACATACAAATAAATCCCCGAACTCGTGATTAAACTTACAATTCCTGATTGAACTTTTGATTAGGAAATAACATTCTTATCTGTAGACTTGTTGATGACATAGTATAAATCCCCGATTGAACTTTTGATTAAGAAATAACATTCTTATCTGTAGACTCCAACAACCTTCTTATCCTTAGACTCTCAATTAAACTTTTGATATCCTAATAAATGCAATACCTCATGCCTATATATAAACCTAGAAATTACACAATTTTCGTAGTAACTTCATCTTCTTCCGTGTTATCGGGAGTTTGATTCAGCATTGAGGTCTTCAATTGGAATTTCGTAGTAACTTCATCTTTATTAATGCATTACTTTGCCATTAATAGTATATACAAATTCCAATTGAAGACCTTAATGCTGAATATAATGCATATATTTCCGTGTTATCACTAGTTCAGGCAAATAAAAGTGAGATTTTCTTTATTGATGGGCCAGGAGAGACTGGGAAGACATTCTTATACCGTGCTCTACTTGCCAGAGTAAGATCAGAACGGATGATAGCTCTTGCTATAGCGACTTCAGGCGTAGCAGCTGTAATAATGCCTGGAGGCCGAACAGTACATTCCAGATTTAAGATAAAAATCTTAACAACAGAATCACCTATGTGTAGCATATCCAAGCAAGATGGAACCTCAGAACTGATTAAGATAACTAGATTAATAATTTGGGATGAAGCTCCAATGGCTAAACGCGTTGCAATTGAAACATTAGATAGAACATTAAGGGATATAATGGATCAAGATGAACCATTTAGCGGCAAAGTATTTGTATTTGGTGGGGATTTCAGACACGTTTTACCAGTAGTACCCCGCGCAATAAGATCACAAACTGTTAGAGAAAGTTTAGTGAGCTTATATTTGTGGAGCAAAATGGAAAAGTTGAAGCTATCAAATAATATGAGAGCAAAGACATATTCAATATTTAGCGACTTCCTTCTTAGAGTTGGGAATGGAGATGAACCGATGGTGGCTGATGACCTAATAGCGTTGCCCACATCTATTTTGATCAAGAATTGAAGTGATGATTTACCAGAAGATTGTCTCATAAAATCAACTTTTCCATCTTTAGATAAGAACTTCCAATCCATTGACTATATTAAAGATCGAGCTTTCCTGACAACAAAAAATAAATATGTCGACATGCTAAATGATAGAATCATAAAACAATTTCCAGGTGAAGGAAAAGAATTCTACAGCTTAATATGTCGACATGCTAAATGATAGAATCATAAAACAATTTCCAGGTGAAGGAAAAGAATTCTACAGCTTTGATGAAGCAGTTGATGACACATAGAATCATAAAACAATTTCCAGGTGAAGGAAAAGAATTCTACAGCTTTGATGAAGCAGTTGATGACACTAATCATCACTACCAGCAAGAGTTCCTAAATACGTTGCTACCAAATGGACTACCACCCCACAAGCTGGTGTTAAAGAAATATTATCCTATTATTTTATTAAGGAATCTGGATCCGACTAATGGGCTATGCAACAGAACAAGAATGATATGTCAAGATTTTAATTGTAATATAATTCTTGCTAAGATCACAATGAGCCAACATACTGGGAAAGAAGTTTTCTTGCCAAGAATATCGTTATCTCTAGCAGAAAATGAGGGGTTCCCATTCAAGTTCAAACGAAAGCAATTTTCAATACGGCTATGTTTTGCAGTGATACAATCAATAAATCATAAGGACAAACAATTCCTTATGTAGGCATCTATCTACCTCAACATGTTTTCTCTCATGGATAGCTTTTTGTTGCTTTATCACGAGGGACTTCAATGACAATAACCAAAGTCCTAATTATATCGGACGGAAAATTTAAAGAAGATGAAAGATACACAAAAAACCTGGTATACAAGGAAGTCCTCCAACCAATAAACATGTAATGAACTTCAAAGTCACAATAGCTATTCTAAAGGTAATTGATTTATCAGAATAATTATGTATGTTCATTCATGTCCATTCCTATAATTTATAATTTTTAATATTGTATAACTTTTTTTCCTTTAGCATTCACTTATTTTTTTACCCAATCAAACAATATATTATCTGTTAATAATATTCAAAACCTTATGAGGAACAAAAATTAATAAATTCATTTTCTAAGCTATGATATATTCTATAATATTGGTCAAAACTAACATGTATATTTTAATCTAATTAACAGGAAATATGACTACGAGTACCGAAGGCCAAACTCAACACATCCAAATAAGCAAGCTCAAGAAGTTTCAGAAAGAATGGACCATTCATGTTATCATACTTCGAAGTGCAGAGGCCACTTACAAAAATGCAGAAGGATCAGGAAAATTACTAAAGCTAATTCTCGCTGACGCTAAGGTAAAATAAAATTATTCTTTATAATATATTGCTTGCACAACATTATGTTTGATCATATGAATATTGTTAAACTTCATTATCTATTCGGTAAATTTCATTAAAACCCCAATAACTTTCATAATGCCTTTTTTATGTTGTTTTTCTGTTTACATATAACTAATTAAAATATAATATATAGCTTAGTATTAATTAATTATATTTTCATACATTGACCTCTGGTGTTAATAATATTTGCAGGGTAACAAAATACAAAGAGTTATGTACGGAGAGACTATCGAAAAGTTTATAGATATGCTTCAAAAAAATCAAATTATTTTCATTTCAAATGGAGAAGCGAAAGGAATAAACCCAGCTTTTCCAAGTATCCACAAGTCACTTGAATTAGTATTGACAAAAGACGTATCTATCAAAGAAGCACCAACAGGTTTCCAAATAGAGAACAAATTGAACAACTTTGTCCCATTTGAAAAAGCATTCACTACAAAAAATTACGTCTTTAACGAAGGAAAATCCCTTCGTTAAAGAGCTAAAAACCTTCGTTATTGTATGCTAACGACGGAAAAAAATCCCTTCGTCGCCCGTTGTTGAAGCCTTCTTCGCTAAAAGGTCAGAATGTTATAACACCCGTTGTTATATAGTCTATAACGATGGAACATATTACTGTCGTTACCATCAGTGTCGGGGATATTTCCCGTCGTTACCATCAGTGTCGGGGATATTTCCCGTCGTTACCATCAGTGATGGGGATATATCATGTCGTTACTTTCAGTGACGGGGAATTTTCCTCGTCGTTACCATCCATGACGGGGTTTTCCCCCTTCGTTACTAGTAGTGACGGGGTTTTTTACCATCATTACTATCAGTGACGGTGATGTTTTCCCATCGTTACCATTAGTTACGGGGATATTTCCCATCATTACTTTAACTGATGATTTCTCATTCCCGTTGTTGTTGTGTAATAACGGGTGACAACCTCGTCGTTGAAGACCAATTAACGACGGATGAATACCGTTGTTAAAGTCCTAACGGTGGGTAATTAGTAACTTATCAACGATGGTGCTTTCCCTTCGTTGTTGAACAAAATACGGTTTATAAAACCGTCATTATAGACTACAAATTTTAATATACATTAATGACAATCTTTCCATTCATAGGTAACTATCATATAATTCTCAACATGACACTAAGATTCACAACACAAATATATTAAAAATACACAATGATGAATAAAAGGGAAAACAAAAACTCCATTCATTAATAACATCAATAAATAAAATTCCATTATCCTCAAATATTCAGTACTAGTAACAAGAGTTAATACCCCAATTGCTCCAAAGAAAAATACGTGAAACCATCTAAAATAAATTAAAATAAAAGTCTGAAAAAGACACATCATTTCATCTCTAATCATCATCAAAAGAACACTCGAGCTACCCCCTCTCCTAATCTTGCATGGATAGCCTGAAAATTTTAAAAATTCACATAATTAAGAAAGATCAATAAAGCAAATATTATCTTATTAAGTAAAAATTGAATTTTCTCTACTGCAAGTAGTCAATCATAAAAGTATATAAGATATTTTACAAAAAATAATTACCTAATCTTGCACATGTTCTTGAGTTTGAGGAGTCAACGAAGATGGTTGCCTTAAAAAAAGTTCCTGCATAGCTTTCATTTGTGACTCTAAGTCAGACATCCTTTGTTGTTGTTGATGTTGTTGTTGCTCCTACTCATCTAAGCGTTGTTGTAGCATCTGGTTCTTTCTCTTTTCTTCTATAACTCGTACTTCCAGATCAGATCGACTAGGGAGCGGTCCTCTCAAATCTTTCGAAGCAGTCCCACCATCAAATACAATGATGTGACCATGAGATTGCTTCCTCCAGATTTTCTCAACTATCTCAATGTCTGAAAGTGAAGGGTTTGCTTGTTTGACTTGGATAATTTCATCCTATAAAAATTAAATTCATATGTTAGTACTATATAATGCATCATTATCAAACTTGAGGACATATTCTACTTACATATTTATCTTGATCACCAGTATCTAGTGTTTCATTAGGTTTCTTTCGGGTTTCATGAAACATTTTTGCCACATCAGGTGGATTTCCGGACTTGCCACCCTTATTCAAATATTAAATAAAAATGAGTACAAATCAAACTAAAAAAGTAGTTTTAATAAATAAAAAATTAGTTTTGAATGTACACCAAGTCCCACGTAATTTGTCTAAAGGGTTTACTATCCGTGTGGTGGAGCATCTTTCTTTTACCTCTGTTAAGTGTATTTTGTTGGCTTGCTTTCTATACAACAAGATTAAAAGATAATTTCAATAATCCAGCAATATACATGGTACAAAATAAATAAAATTAGGAGATTAATACCTGGAATTTTGAAGAAAAATAATGTTCCTTAACTAGCCAATCCCAATCACCAACACTCACTTCTGCAGGTTTATTTCTAATGCAACTTGTATTGAATTTCCTTTCACATATTTCCTGTGCATGTCAACACGCTACTTGTTCCACAAATCGTGCAAATGTCTTAATATTGACTCTCTCTTTTGCTCCATGTCCTCGGCATCAAAATTATCCTACATAAAATTTGAATCAAAATATAATTTATAAGAATTAAAGACCAATTGCAAAAAATTAATTTTTAATGTACCTTAATGGATGCCCACATGTGATCTTTATTTTTTTGTGGTATTTTGGTCCAATTCTCAACAGCTACTGGGCAAATATTCCTATCACGAATAATAATTCCAAGATATCGTGAAAATTCTGGTTCAATAGCTCTATTCTGATAAAAAGTAATGATCTTTTCCCCCCTCTGACAAATTATTCAACTTTAGACACTTATTTCTACCACGAGGTGGATTTTTCTTCTTTTGAGAATTATCAGCTGCATACATCATATAAATGTTAGAATCAAGATATTAAAAAGAAATTGATAAAAATATTCCTTCTTGTAATTAATAAAGAATATACCTTCTTGTCGAGATTCATTTAGTATTGCATCATCACTTTGCACTCGATGATTATTTGATTCTGTAAAAAATGAGCAATTATTAATCCAATCATAAAAAATAAATACAAAGGTAAAAAGAAATAATAATAAGTTTTAAGTCTTATAAACATGCAGAATCATCATTTTCTTCATTGTTAATATTTTCACTTCTCCTACTATTTTGTGCAAAATTCTCCTCTTTAAAGTTTTTTGAATCAGCGCCACAATTTGGACCCATATTTTGATCTTGTATTGGGTTTTGAATATTCAAGTTCTTGTCAAGACAAGTACGGAGTTGTTCCCTTCTTAATGAATTTTTTGCAAGTGCTTAAAGTCGCTTCGTAATTAACGATCTGGGTGCTAGAAATTGTGTCCTTTTGCTTTTTGAAGTGACTTCTTGAGTTTTCATTTTCCTGCGATGAAAATGAATTTAAGTATTATACACTATGTATGAAACAAATGTCAAAAGATAAATGAATAAAAGAAAAAGAAATTACGAAGGACGAGCATAATAACAAATACATAGTACACTAATGTAGAAGCACTTACTGTAATGTCAAAATCACATTTAAAATAGGAAGAAAAGAACATCATATGTCTTAAAAAAAGTAGTTATAGTAAGATGCAACTTAAAATTTATCTCAATAACACAATATCATTTGAGTTCTATTCTTTAATGAAAGCGTTCTAATCCTATGCTTGAGTCTGTTTCCTCTTTTTTGAACTTGAGACCGAATTTACAATAATTGGATCAATATCGCTCCTTCTCAAATTGATATCGTCATCTACCAATGATGTTGATGGAATGGCTTGGGCATCAAATGATTCATCTTGCAAATAAGATTGAACTCCATCGTATGTTATCTCACAATCATCTGTATCTGGTGGCATATCATAGGAATCGCGGGGTTGTGCTTTAAGAACTACATGCCAACCTTCATTGGTAATATCCTCAACATAGAAAACTTGTGATGCTTGGCCAGCAAGTATAAAGTGGTCATTCGTCTTTAGCAAGTGTCGGTAGTTAATACTGACAAACCCATATTTATTTACTTTCAAAGCAGTCTCTTTTCCTTTGTCGTGCACATGCCACCACTTACAACGAAATAGAATAACATTTCTTCCACCAAGAAACTCTAATTCGACGACTTCAAGCAAAGCACCATAATAATCATCTGCTCCACCTCACCAACATCACCAACAACTGTAATCCTGCTATTTTGAGTTGACAAACAATTATCTCGACTTTCTGTATAAAATCGATGTCCATTTATGACAAATCCAGTAAAACAATTAACAATCTTACTTGGACCACGAGATAATGAAAGTAAGTCATCATCTTCTCGATAACCCTGATAAACCTAAACAAAACCAAAATATGTTCAAATCATGGAATATGTAATAAAATGAACCAAAAAGAAAAAAATAAGGCAAGATATGTACATATTAGAGATTGGAACCACTCGATAAAGTTCTTATCCCAATCTTTATCATCATATTGATTTGTGGATTCTCTCAAAAATTCATTATAGTCCCTACATTAAAATATCATAAATATGATTAACGTTGACTAACTATAGTAAATTTATTAATAGAATCTTAAACTTTAGTGACTTACTCAATGTATGATTGCACTTCATCACAGTTCTTTAGAACATAAATATGTGTTTGCAACCACTCACGTTCATCAAGGTAGCTGGTGGTGGCAGCACCCAATGCCCGCCCACTATGTCTGAAAATAGATAGTTTTGATTCATGACATTCTCTATTGTCATCTTCATAATTTCTTTCAAGGCGATTAAACTTTCTCTCGAAGCCTTTTAGATACCTTGAGCAAAGTGCCATACATTCATCTGCAATATATCCTTCGGCAATTTACCCTTCTGAATGTGCCCTATTTTTGATATATGATTTAAAGTATAAAGCTGATGCTCCACTGGGTACATCCATCAAAATCGAATAGGCCCTCCAAGCATGGCTTCATATGATAAATGAACTACTAAATGCAGCATAACATCAAAAATTAAAGGTCGAAAAATCTTCTCAAGCTTACATAACATAAGTGGAATCTGCTCATCAATTTGCTTTAGTTCATCCACCCTTAATGTCTTGGCACATAATATAGTGAAAATTTGCTTTAGTTCATCCACCCTTAATGTCTTGGCACATAATATAGTGAAGAATATGAAAAGTTCAATAATTGGTTCACACACTTTTACAGGAAGGTGTCTTGGCACATAATATAGTGAAGAATATGAAAAGTTCAATAATTGGTTCACACACTTTTACAGGAAGGCCACGAATCGATACAGGAATCAAGCGCTACAAAAGAACGTGACAGTCATGACTCTTTAACCCTAAAATCTTACGCTCTTTAAGGTTTACACATTGAGAAATATTGGATAAAAATCCATCTGGAACTTTTAACTCTTTTAGAAATCGACAAAATTTGCTTTGCTCTTCTGGGGATAAATTATAACAAGCTGCTGGCATAACAAGTTTATCTCCTCTCTGGATTGGATGTAACTCTGGTTTTAAACCCATTGCTTGTAAATCGAGATGGGCTTTGATATTATCCTTTGTCTTTCCTTTAATGTTCATGATTGTTCCCAGTAGACTATCACAAATATTCTTCTCAATATGCATGACATCTAAATTATGTCGCAATAAGAGAGTTCTCTAATATGGCAAATCGAAAAAAACTTTTCTTATTCCAATTATCTCCCCGTCTTTTATGTGATATTTTAATTTTCTTCTCTGGATGATTAGTCAAGGTGATCCCTATAAGATCTTCCACCTGCTTAAGGATGTCATCTCCGGTCAGCTTCGGCGCTGCATACCCTCTCTCCCTAGCACCATCAAATAATTTCTTATCCTTTCTCCAACTGTGATTTTCATCAAGATAGCGATGATGCCCCATATAGCTCTGGTTGCCTCAATTAGATAACCTGATAGAGTGAGTGTGCTTATTACAACAATGACATGCTAATTTCCCCTTAGTGCTCTATCCAGATAAATTTGCATAAGCAGGAAAATCATTAATAGTCCAAATTAGTGCTGTATGTAAAATAAAATTCTGTCTCAGAGATACATCATATGTTCGAACGCCTGAGGCCCACAACTCCTTAGTTCTTCTATCAATGGTTGTAAGTAGGTGTCAATAGCATCTCCAGGACCAGTTGTACCGGAAATGAGCATAGATAAAATAAAATTGGATTGCTTCATGCACATCCATGGTGGTAAGTTATATGGTATAAGTAAAACATGTCATATGCTATAAGAAACTTTTGAATTTGTGAAAGGCTAGAAACCATCAATTGCAAGACCAAGTCTAACATTTCGGGGCTCTTCGGCAAAGCTTTCATGTAGCTCATTAAAGTTTTTCCAAGCCTCAGAGTCAGCTGGATGCCTCATCACTCCGTCCTCAACTTGTTTGTAATGGTGCCATCTCATATCAGAAGTTGTCTTCGAAGACATGTAAAGCCTTTGCAATCGTGGCTTAAGAGGAAAGTATCGCAATGTCTTTTGTGGTTTTTTTTACCATTTGTCTTTCGCTTGATCTCTTTTCCGTGTTTATCAAGTTTCCATCTAGAAGCACCACATCTCTGACACACATCAATACCTTCTTCACTTTTCCAAAACAACATGCAAGAGAATGGACACGAATCAATTTTTTCATATGATAGGACAATGTCTCAGATTAATTTTTTGGCCTCGTCATACGAATTAGGCAGTGTTGATTCCCCTGGCAATAGCTCCTCATTTGGCCTCGTCATACGAATTAGGCAGTGTTGATTCCCCTGGCAATAGCTCCTCATTCAAAAACTGGAGCAACATTGAGAATGATTTATTACTCCACCTATTTAGGCTCTTTATGTGAAGTAGTTTCACTAAAGCAGATAACTTTAAACATTTAGAGCCTTCATACAAAGGTTTCTCGGAGTCAATTAAAAGACTATAAAATTGTTTTGCATGTCCATCTGGTTCCTGCTCAAGAATATCCTGATTCGACATGGCATCAGGTGCAACAACGCCAGTTGAATTATAAAATTGTCTTGCATTTCATCGTCACTCTGGCTTTTTTCTGTCATTTATTCTTGTTCTTCATCAAACTCCAAAATGGACTCACCATGTCTTTCGCCGTGATGACACCAAAATCTGTAGTTTTTAATAATTCCATGAACAATCAAGTGGGTCTTTACCGACTCACGATTACCAGACTTCACATTGCTGCATTTAACACATGGACATCGAATTTCAAAGTCTTCATCCTTTTCATTAAAACTATCCAACAGCTTCTCATATGTATAGTCTAAAAACTTATCAACCCCTTCTTTATATTTTGGATCAAGTCTATCATCATCTACTAGGTCCATCCAATCTTTATTCGGCGTCATTTCAAGCAATGTACTAAAATTTCCTGAAAAATATTTCAACCTCTTCAAAAACTAAACACAAAGAAATGCTTAATTTTATGTAGAGACTCATATGTTCAGATATATGGTGATTCAGAAACTATTTATTTATGTAATCATTGGTCAACGTGTAACCTATATAAAAATACCCTCACAATGTTGTCATTAGTGTAATGCATAAAGCAAACATAGTCAATAAGGCATCATGAAGGATTGCAAATAACATTAATTCACATAATATATTTGGTTGTTACACATCCAAATGATCTAAACAAGTGAAGGTATACAATTGCAAGTTTTTATAACTTAGATAAGGTCTAAACAAACCTAAAGCAAAGCATCTAATAAAGGTAAAAGAGCCAAACAAAAATTCACTCAAGGGGTGCCTCTCTCAATTTTGGACTTGACTTTATGTTTAGGGACACCCTCTTCTCGTTTAGGACAAATTTGGATTTGATTTTAGTTTAGGGTCACCGTGATTCATAATTTAGATTTGACTTTAATTTAGGGACTGATTTATAACTTTCACAAAAAAATTGATTTTTGGGACTGATTTGGAATTTTCAGCCAACTTATGGACTTGTTTGTTATTTTTAGCTGTTTGGCGACTGATTTGTAACTTTCAGCTTTCTTGGGACTGATTTGCAATTTTCAGCAAATTTTTTGGTGACTGATTTGTAATTCCTAGTCTTTTGGGACTGATTTGCAACTTTAAATTTTTAGGGACTGATTTGTATTTTTAGCATCTTGATAATTGTTAGGGCCTGCCTCATGGAAGAATGGATTTTCTTTATTGCAAGGCAATCTTTAGTCAACTTAATGTCCAGAATCATTAACTACATCAAAGTTGAACCCCAAACACTTACTTGCATGTCTTCTATTTTCGGTATCATATAGACGTGCTATTAAGATTAGTGCCTGCATGTTTGCTTAACAATGAACTCTCTGTATGTGAAGAACTCTCTGTATAGGGTATATATTTGCAACATGTATAGGTACTTTATGGCAAAGTGCAAAGTAGTGGAAACTATATGTACTTGAGTGAAAATTAAACAAAGCAAGGAATATTTCAATACCGTCGAACTTGGGGGACAACGCGACAGTGGGGTGGCGCTAGGACGACGTGGCAGTGGTGTTGGGACAACGTCGGCGGTGGGGCGATGACTTGGTTGTTGGGCTGAGGCGAGGGGATGAGGCTGGGTCGGCGGCAAGCTCTGGGCTGCACTGCGGTAGCGGCTGACAGGATGGGTCGGCGGGGGACTCTAGGGGCGGCGGGAACCTGGGGACGGCAGCGCTGGAGCAGCGACGACGAGTTTGGCGCGGGGGCGAGTTTGAAGAGATGGAGGCGGCGACGCTGCGACGGGCGAGGAAGAAAGGTTCGATTTCTTTAAACAGGAGGTGATTTCTTAACAGGAGGCGATGACTTGGTTAAGGAGGCGATGGTTTTTTTTAATTAGGGTTTCGTTTATTAAGTAGTTGCGGTTATATGGGTATTTGGGTTTTGGATTTTGGATTTTTTTATATTATTTTCAATAATAATCCAGTTAAGATTAGGAGTTATGATTAATGAAGGTAATTGACTCCTTCGTCTTTTAGGAGACCCAATAACGACAGTATTAGAACCAAATCAACAAAGGGATTAGAAAACCGTTATCCTATCTCACATCATAACTCGATGAAGGGCTTTAAAACCGTTGTTATTTTACACATATTAATGACGGTCAACTGGTCCTTTCACTAATTTTGGTCGTTAAATATCAGATTTCTTGTAGTGATGTTCCATGAAAGATGCAACAAAAATTAGTAAGTACTTATAAATTTCTTACTTTAATCTTCAATACAAAATGAAACGTAAATTTATAGATTCATAATCTTTTTATAAAATTACTTGAAGATATTCTTGCAATAACAACTAACGTGAAGCCGACGAACAACTATATTACAAGACATAACAAACCAGACACCGGGAGGGAAATCACGCTAATGGATATAAGGTATATTCATGATACTTATTTCCAATATCACAAGAAAAAATAAGATTAACATCCTTTCTTTTTTCATATACAGTGGAATGCTTATGCGCGTAACTTTATTTGGAGATTTGGCTACAAATGAAGGATCATGAATTCTTGAATCCAAAATCAAAGATAAGCCTATAATAGCATTATCAGATTTTAAAATCTCTATATATCAAGGTACATAATTTATTACTGAGATTCTTATTAAAGATAGCTAAACATAAAATTAATCCTATAATTATCTCAATTTTGCAGGGACACAAGCATATCGTCGCAAATTATATCAACAATATGTATCAACCCAAAAATAGAACTAGCTAGAGACTTAAGGGAATGGTAAGCAAAACAAGCATACTTTCATATAATCCAATAATGAAAGAGTATTATGTTTTAATCTAATATGCAGGTTTCAATTGGAAGAAGCCGCAAAAATAAAAGGATCTCCATCGACGCTTTTTAAAAATGCAAAGGAAATTCAAATTAGTGATATTAAGCATACATCCTAGAATTCGATGCATGTACAATATTAGAAACCTGTTCTTATTAACAAATTTAAATCTAACTAAACTTTGTTAATATACAGGCACAGTATTGTAAATTTAAGGAAAATATAACTACTATTTTAAATAGGCTCGAGTCATGGTTCTATGCTTGCAAAGGCTATAACAAGAAGGTAGATAAAGACGTTAGTAAAGAGTGTCTGAATGACAAATGCCGCAAAATCATTGATGATTCAGTACCAATATTAAGTAATATATCTTTTTTTTTTGACATGAACATATTAAAATACAATACTAACTATCTCTAGAAATAAAAAAATAAAAACTACAGGTACTTAGTTAAGATTCTCATAGAAAATAGCACGGATAATGCAAGAGTAACACTCTTTGACGCAACAGAAACTCTTATTGGACGCACAATAGAAAAATTCATTAAAAAAAAGAGGTAATTTATAACTCTATTCAAGTAATAATTTAGAAAATAAAAAATCTCAAAAGTCTTAAAATAACATTTGTTCTCATTGTAACAGAAAAATAATCAAAGTCCATGTTTCCAGAAATTAGTTTTGAACATCGGAAAAACATTCAAATTCCTGGTGAAGTTAGATGAAAAGACTAAAGATGAACGAGGTGAAGGAAATATAATAGCACAAGAAATTTAACTACAGCCAGATATTACAATCGACGTAGATGATGAAGATGCTACTCTAGAATTGCCCAGGAAAAATATAAAGATGGAGAAAAAATGATCTTGGTTCAATTAAAAATTCCAAGTATAATATTTTTTAATTATTTTATGTCATAACTTAATTTTTTAGTACAATTAAGAATTTTTATAAGGGATTTTCATGCAAGCTTATTATTATTTTTGTATGCTTATGTGATTGCTTTCATCACATAAAATTACACTTCAATATTTAACTGTTTCTTATCATTAATTATTGTCTAAGGATATGATCCTGCATTTATAATATGTTTGTGGTCCCTTCATCAGTTTCTTATCATTAATTATTGTCTAAGGATATGATCCTGCATTTATAATATGTTTGTGGTCCCTTCATCAAGTTACCATTGTGTTGAATATTTGTGGTCCCTTCATCAAGTTACCATTGTGTTGAATATTATCTTATTCATTTCTTTGAAGGATTGTATTTGTGTTGATGTGTTGTGGTCAGAATACTGTTAATCATTTAATATAGCTCAAGATAATTTTGAATATTTTTGCTAGGAGTTCGTTTATTAAAGTTTAGTGCTGCTGGGTAAAATTTGTGGATTTTTTCTTTGTGTGAATTCTTAAAGATTTCTTTAAATTAGGGATAGAATAGGATTGATTCGGTGTTATGTGGTTAGAGCAACTTGATCAGTATCTTTTGCTAGAGATAATTATGATGCACATTATTCTTTGGAATTTTGTTCATTTTTTATGGGAGATTGTTCAGTGAAGTTTAGTTCTATAAACAGCACCTATTTGCATTCTTCCTATTGATTTTTGTAACGTTTTTTCCCTTTTTTGGGTTTTTATATATGCTCGCAACTACTGAATTTTATCTTAACAAGTTTTATGATCATGCATTTATGATATATTAGTGGTCCCTTCATCAAGTTACCATTGTGTTGAATATTATCTTTGGTATTATTGTGATGAACTATTTCTTAGTTTAGCATTTTATTTTATTTCTCCCCCCTTACTTTGATATCTGAAAGTTTCTCTGCTATTTAATTATAGTACCCTCTGTCTTTTCCCCTAATATATACCGAGACCATGTTTAACACGTTATACATTTAGAAAAGTATAATACACCTATGTGTTAGGTCTCATGTTTAATGTGAAAAAATATTAACCATGCTAAATGTTTACTGTTGTGATGATTTTGGTTGGGGTTGTTACAAACTTCAATATTCAATGTTTTCAAAAAAAATTCTTGCCTTACTAATTGTTACTTATTGAGATTGTTACCATGTTGAATAAGTGACCAAATTTGATCAAGATTTACTTTCATACTTTAATTAAGTTATTGTTGGGTGTTGACGGTGGTGATAAATTTTAACTTCTTAGATGAAAAATAATTTACAAGTTTGCAGTATATCAGACAGTGATCTTAGCTTTTTGAGTCAAAAATTAGTTGAAAAAACTTAATTTTTAAATTTTTTTCTTTATTGCTATAACTATAGTTCATAATGACAATTACAATATCCCGGTTAGGTATATTCATCCCAGATTATCTTAAAAACCAATACATTTATTTTTATTAATTAATATATTCAAATAAAATACTAATAAATCTAATAATTCAATTTTACATATTTTAACTCAAGATGAATCTGACTTATTTAAAGTAATGAAATAAATATAAAAGAAAAAATATTTTGATATTTTACCACGTGTATTGCACGTGCATAAAAACTAGTCATAATAAAAAAGATGGTATTAAAAAGTTTTAGTATTATAATTCTAAACTTTTGACACATAAGCGGTAGTACAACTGCCTTAAAGCAAATGTTAGAGTACTATCAAAATTGATTAATATAGTTGATGGTAGAGGGATTAGCAATCTCATGAGTTATCTACAACATTTAAAATGATAAAAATTTAGAATCCATTTATATGCTTTATTCTGCAAGTTCATATAATCCTATAGCATTGTAGAATGATACATTTCATCACTAATATTCCAAAGGCCATCGTTTAATAAATTTTAGGAATATTTTAAGTATCATACTCCCTTTAAAAGTACGAGTTCAGAAAAATCTTTTCATTGTCAATATTATCATTGATTATATTGAATGTTTTATTTAAATTTTAATCTATACTAATCATAATTATATCATATCCTAATCCAATGTGAACTACTTATTGGTCAATAATTTAAAAAAAATAAATAAAATACATAAAATAACTCCATGGTATCAGTCTGTTAAGATATAGAACTAATAAGCTATAATATATGAAATATTACAAAAAAACCTAAAGAATTTAAAAATTATACAAAACACCCTTAAATATTTAAAATTACACAAAACATCCAGACATTTCAAAACTTAAGACAACAAACATGAAATTTAGAAATCAACAGCAGCCACTAGGGGTGGAAATGAACCAAATAATTGACAAATAGTTCAATAAATGTTCAAGTAACTATTTGGCCATATTCAAATTATCATCAATAAATTAACAGATTTAAGCAACCTTTAAAAAAATTATAGAAATTCAAACTATTTATCAAACATGCAATTACTATACTCAAACATTCAAAATGAGCAGATCATATTATATATACTAATAAATAAATTATCATGAAACTACCAAGAAACAAGCAATAATCAACTATCTCATAAACCCATTCAATAAAATCAGACCTTGTCATAATATATATATTATGAAAATTGGTTATTCTTGTGTCAAAAAATGACATGCAGTTAGAGAGGTACAGAATCATACCACCAAATACACCAAAAAAATTATAATCAAGTATTAACAAGCTTTAGTTTGTCATTAGCAACCTAAAAGAAACATTTGTACTATTCATTTTACAGAAGGGAGCTGCATGTTGAAGAATTTACCATTGATGAAGCTCTAAAAGCGTGCAAAGCAGGAAAGTTTCGATTTTGAGAAAGATTGAGTGCCTAACAATTGGATCTTTCAGAGATTGCTCAACTTTAAGGGTTAAACATGAAATAGATCTACCTTAGTCTCCATAAATAGCAAAGAGATCAACCACAGAGCAAGAATAATCCAGATCAAGAAAAACCCTAGCTTTAAACTTTTTTTTTTCGAGCAATGGAGGCGCAGGGGCTGTTTCTGTTGGAATATCAAATTAAAATGTTAGAATAAATGAGGTTAATAGCATGAGTTTTAGAAGTGCAAGGGTCATAAGTTTAGAAGGGGAAGAGTCATAGGTTATGGAAGAAATAAAAGTCACTCACTCCTTTATGATGTTTTATCTTTATGATTTTAAAATAAGAGTTTAATTTATGACTATTGGTCTGCATGTACGCTTTGTTTTTTAAGCCTATATAAAGGGTTATTGTAATCCTTGTTTCGTCAAGAAGAAATTGAAGAAATAAAAGTAAGTTCTTTGTCTTTATTTGAGAGAGTTCTAAGTTTGTAAACTTAAGAGTCAATAGTGGTATGAGGTTTACCAACAATCGATCCACCGAATCATATTTGTGAAGGTTGTGTAATTGGCAAGCAACCACGACTTCCTTTTCCAGTGGAAAATCATTTAGAGCAAAGGCACCATTGCAACTTGTTCACACCGACATCTACGGACCGATCGATCCCGTATCTTTGGGAGGTAATAGATATTTTATAACCTTCATTGATGACTTCAGTAGAAAGTTGTGGGTGTACACTCGATATTTTATAACCTTCATTGATGACTTCAGTAGAAAGTTGTGGGTGTACACTCTTAAAGAAAAATCTGCTGCCTTTACTACAGTAGAAAGTTGTGGGTGTACACTCTTAAAGAAAAATCTGCTGCCTTTACTACATTCAAGTATTTTAAAGCTTTAGTTGAAGCGGAGAGCGGCCACAAGCTAAAAATTCTTCGATCTGACCGAGGTGGTGAGTACACCTCAAATATGTTTCAAGAATATTGTAGGGAGCAAGGTATAAAGAGACAGTTTACTACTGCCTACACACCACAACAAAATAACATTACAGAAAGAAAAAACCGGACCATCCTCGACATGATAAGAACCATGCTCAAAGAAAAGGGATTGCCAAACAGTTCTGGGCAGAAGTCGTAGTGTGCTCAGCTTATTTGCTCAACCAATGTCCTACAAAGATAGTGAAGAACATGACACCTCAAGAGGCATAAAGCGGTTACACGCCTAGTGTGACACACCTACGAAATTTTGGGTGTGTTGCATATGCTCAAATACCTGAAGTCAAAAGGAAGAAGCTTGACAATCACGATGAAAAATATATTTTCATCGGATATAGTGAGGAGTCAAAGGCATACAAGCTCTACAATCCACTAAGCAAGAAACTAGTTGTTAGTAGAGACGTTGTTTTCAATAAAGAAGAAGCATGAAACTGGAGCAATGAATAGACTACCAAAGATCAACTCATAGTGATGAACTTGATGAGTCTCTACATGAGATACCATCACCAGCTACGCCACCATCTCCTCCACATTCTACACCCTCTCTTGCAAGAGGTTCTCCATCTTCTGGGGAAGATAGTAGCAGCGAATCTACAGTGCAACGAGGTCCCATCAACATGAGAAGCCTCAGGGAGATCTATGAGCCGATAGAAGAAGACGAAGAGTCAAATCTCTTCTGCTTATATACTGATCATGAACCTCTTACCTTCTAAGAAGTCGTAAAAGAAGATTGTAGGCAAACATCAATGGAGGAGGAGATCCACGCCATCCAAAAACATGACACTTGGGAGTTGACAACACTTCCACAAAATCACAAGGCAATAGGGGTCAAGTGTGTGTACAAGATCAAGCGCACAACAAATGGTGAAGTTGATCGGTACAAGGCGAGGCTTGTAGCAAAAGGTTACAAACAAAAGTACAAGTATGTAGAACAAAGGAAAATTGACTTGTATTTCTTTGATCTCGATTACAACTTGATTACAAAAGAGAGGAAAATGAATTTGGTTTTCCCCTTTGTTTAAAACTGGGTTCTTCTTGGCAGCGATGGAGTGCTTCCTTCGATTGATTGCGTCGAACTTGCTCTCCGTTGACGATCCGACCGTCTTTATCTCGTGGGAACGATGAACTTTCGTGGAAAGTTTTATGAATAACTCTGAATGAGTTTAAGAACTCTGAACGAGTTTGAACTCTGTGAATAGAGTTGTTGGAACCGAGAATTCGGTTAAGGATCAAGCTGTTTTTTTCTGTTGTCGAAGAATCCTCAGATTTGATCTTCTGAGGTTGATTCAAAAATCCTATCTCCTAGGATTTCGTTGCTGTAGTTGCCGAATCTCCAAACCTGAGTGGTTTTGATGATAAAGAATCCAACCTCTGATCTGATTATCAAAAATCCGATCCTTTAACTCTGTCGAGTTTGTTTGAGAACTGAAAATCTCCAGCCTGTATGGTTTAGATCTTTTGAATCCAACCTGTGTGGTTCAGATGCCGCGAGGGTCGCTCGCGTTTGGTTTGTGCCTTGATGACGCGAGGGTCGCTGTTGGTTGAACACCATTGAACGCGAGGGTCGCTCACGTTTGGCTTGTGCATTGACGACGCGTGGGTCGCCTTCATTTCCAACTTGGTGACGCGGGGATGACATCCGCGTTTCAGAAGGAGTTAGTTGATTTGTAACTTCTTCTGTAGTGCGTTGCAAGGACCGTTGTTCAGTAATCCTGGCTTTTAGCTGTTGTGGAGTGTGAAAGCCGTCAGATTGTAACTTTCACTGCAGATTGTGAAGACTGCTGAATAGAGTTTTCATCAGTTGTCGGAAGTGTCGTTGAATTGTAACCCTTCTCGATCTATGTGAAAAGTCCTCTATTTGCCGCTTTCGATCACCGACCCGAAAGCTATTTGATTGTAGCTTTCGTTATTGAAGCTAGACGAGAATCAACATCCATAGTGTCTTGAAGACGAATATTTGCCCATAGCTCTCTACCAAGCAACTCACCAACTGAGTCCAACCTTTTATTTCTGAAATCATCACACTGCTCATCAGCATCTCTAATAGTTGCTATGATATTAGCCATGCTGTTGTCACAACCATCAAGATCAATCATCTCAGAAGTGAGGTCGCGTTTGTGGCGATTGTGGAGTTGCGGATGCAGTGATTGGGAAGTCGTCTGATTGTGACCTCCGTTGTCGGAGCTTGTTTGAATAAGCTATCTATTGTGATTTTAGACAGCCTACAGTACGACATCGACTATGAAGAAACCTTTGCTCCGATTGCTCGACTGGATACTGTGAGACTATTAATTTCACTTTGCAGCTCATCACAGGTGGAATATATATCATTTGGATATCAAGTCAGCATTCCTCAATGGCGTTCTTGAGGAAGAGGTGTACGTGCAACAACCAGAAGGCTTTCTTATGAAAGGGCAAGAAGACAAAGTGTACCATTTGAAAAAAGCCTTGTATGGCTTAAAGAAGTCTCCACGCCCGAATTGATGGCTATCTTCATTAAAACGACTTCATTAAATGTCCCTATGAACATGCCATCTACATGAAGAGGAACCATAAAGGCGAATTTCTAATAATTTGTCTTTATGTTGATGATTTATTGTACACAGGAAGCAGTACCGAGATGCTTGCTGAATTCAAGACGACAATGTTCAATGAATTTGAGATAACGGACAATGGATTGATGTCCTATTTTCTTGGCATTGAAGTGAAGCGGCAGCAAGAGGGGATTTTTATATCCCAGAAGAAGTACATGAAGGAGATCTTAGAGAAGTTCAAGAATGAATGCAACCCTGTGAACACCCCAGTAGCCATCGGAATGAAGCTCTCAAGAGAAGGAGACGGACGTTTCGTGGATTCAATTCTTTTTAAAAGTCTAGTTGGCAGTCTGAGATACTTGACGATCACAAGGCCCGATATTGCTTATGGAGTCGGACTTGTGAGTCGCTACATGGAGACACCGAATGAGTCTCACTGGCTAGTTGCGAAGAGGATACTAAGGTACATCAAAGGCACACTCAACCTGGGTCTCTTCTATGCATATGATGAAAATGTACAACTAGTTAGTTACTCAGATAGTGACTGGGGAGGTGACCAAGATGAGAGGAAAAACACCATAGGCTATGTCTTCTATCTTGGGTCAACTGCATTTTCATGGACCTCAAAGAAGCAAGGAGTTGTGGCCTTATCTTCATGTGAAGCAGAGTATGTGGTGGCTGCATCTACAGTATGTGAAGCAATTTGGTTGCGAAACATATTAAAAGAGTTGGAACATCCACAAGAAGACTCGGCCGTAATTTTTGTGGACAACAAATTAGCCATCCAGCTTGTAAAGAACCCAGTACATCATGGGAGGAGCAAATACATAGATACACGGTTTCATTTTCTCAGAGAACATGTAAAGCAGAAAACTGTTGAACTGAAGCATTGTCACACCACTAAACAAGTAGCAGACATTTTCACCAAACCATTATCAGGTGAAACTTTCATGAGGCTAAGAGACATGCTTGGCATAAATACATTTTGATTTGAAGGGGCGTGTTGGAATATCAAATTAAAATGTTAGAATAAATGAGGTTAACAACATGAGTTTTAGAAGTGCAAGTGTCATAAGTTTAGAAGATAAAAGTCACTCACTCCTTTATGATGTTTTATTTTATCTTTATGACATTAAAATAGTAGTTTAATTTGTGACTATTGGTATGCATGTACGTTTTATTTTTGAAGCCTATATAAAGGGCTATTGTAATCCTTGTTTCATCAAGAAGAAATTGAAGAAATAAAAGTAAGTTCTTTGTTTTTATTTGGGAGAGTTCTAAGTTCGTAAACTTAAGAGTCAACAGTTTCATTGGCTGACAAACTAAGAAAAGTAAATCAAAACATCCGACACAGCCACGCGAAGGTGTTTGATTTTCTTTTCTTGTGTATGGTTGAGAGAGGAAAAAAATGTTGTGCATGTGGACTCATCCACTAATAAGATAATAGTATCATGGTCCTAAATTTAAGAAAACTCATTTTCTTCTAAAAAGTCATGAAATGAACTTCAAAAATATGAAAATAGGTCCCACGCGATCTATTTCTCATGAGTAATCTCTTAAAATTGGGTTTCTAAAAAATGAACCAAACAGCTTAATCTTATCCCTAATTCTGCAAGCTAGAAACCAAATGTCCCATCTTATGTTTTTTAAATAGTTTTTAAGTTTCCTTCCAATTCGAAGCTCTGAGCTCGGATATTCATTTCCGAGTAAAGCTGATGCGAAACGCTATTTTAATTGATATTTTCCTAAGAATGAGATAACGAAGCAAATATGAAAGAACAAAGAAATAGGTCACTTTTTGTTCCAAAGTTGGTCTGGAAATATGTTTCTGGACTTTTCTTAACAAAACAAACAGGCCTTTGGACACAAAATAGTTGTCCGCACTAATTCTAAATCTGCTTTGTATTTTTGGTATATGGTGTCAATTATTCTTTGTTTGCAGTTTGCTATATTTTTGTTATAAATGATTAGCTAATAGTGTGTATTTTTTTTAAAGCAAATGCTCATTTTTCGGTTTATAAAGGGTCCAATTTTGCTCGCTTCGTCCTATGAAAAGCAACCAAACAGCCTAGTCTGTTTCTAAATACACGTGAATTTCACGTGACTTGGCCCCGTATAAAAGCCTCAAAATTAGGGTTTACTTCTCTCGTCTCCCTCCTACTCTCCCGCTGCCTCTCTCCTTCCCAGAACGGCGTCCGATCTTTTCTAGGGTTTCATCTGGATCCAAAACATGGTACTTCTTCTCTCCCCTCGATCCCGTCATTTTTCTAGGTTTAGGGTTTCTGCTCTCTTTGACGAATTCCCTTCGATTTTGTTGTTGTTAGGTTCTCCCGAACGACATTGATCTTTTGAATCCGCCAGCGGAGCTCGAGAAGAGGAGACACAAGCTCAAGCGCCTCGTTCAATCCCCTAACTCGTTCTTCATGGTTCGTCTCTTTTCCCCTCTCTTTCTGTAGTTAACTGATTTGATTCGTGATGGAATGTTGATTGATCCTTTTCTATTTTATGATTTAGGATGTAAAGTGCCAGGGATGCTTCAACATGTAAGAAAAAGTTTCACCTTTTGAAAATTTTATCTTGAGACTTGTATAAGGTTTCTTTTTGCGGGATTTGTTACAATTAGGTAGCAGATGGGATCCATTATTACGTTGGATTTGAATTTGTTAGTTTTGTGATATTGGGTTCATGATCCTTTCGTTGTTAGCAGCACCTCATCTCATATGGTTAAAATAAGGCAACTTTAGTAATTTGGCTCTTTTGATGAATCTGAGCTATCGAGTGTGTTAGAAATTTAAAGTGACTTGGACATATTCAAAGTCTGTCCGGCCATGATATTCATATGCTTTGAAATTTTGACTCTGGTTACATAGCACAGTCTCCTTGGGCAAATTGAGCAAGTTTATACTGTTCTTTTTACAAATATGATTTAATAAGGGACCTGTGCTCACATAGTATGCCTACTGTTGTCAGTCATTGCGTCTTTGAGTATGTTTCGGTTAAGCAGGTTCCCTAGGCAACTCAGGTGCTAGCTTCAACCCCATGACCCCACATCTTTCCTGCATTTCTTAAGACAATGATTATTATAAAGCTGTTTGCTCTCTTCTTAGGTTTCTACAGGGAAGAGGTTCTGTCTTGAGGAAAAGAATATGGACCATTAACATACTTTTGAATCCATGCGTTCTTCTATTTAAAACTAGAAACCTGCCTTTCTTCACCATTGTCTATTTTTTTGTTTCATTTAAATCTCAGAATCGTCGTCTACTTTTTGTTTTATTCAAATCTTAGACTAGTTATTTTATAGGCACACTCTTTTATAATTGACTGCAAGCTCTTTAGTATACATGTAAACATTATGATGAGAATTGAATGACCTAGAGCAAGTATGAGACGGTCAAGATGTATATATCACACGCATATCTGATCCATTTATTTAATGGGTCAAGTTACTCAATTCATATCCACTTTGCCTAATAATCGGGTTACTCATACAACCTATCTATCAAACCCAATTACCAGCAAGTCAGGTTGTATATAAGCTATTATTCTAGATAATATTCTAATTGTGAAGATTGAGCGCATATTGCCTTCATATATGCATTTTGGTGCTCTAACACCAGATACCATTGTGTTTATAAATGAGTATAGCTCTATCCTACTTATTTATCGTTTGTATTATGTGTTTTAATCTTTAAAGGCAGTTTGCATTTTTTTAATTGGACAAATTGGACTAACCTTGCAAACTACCTTAGCTCATACCGGGCTCATTGATTAGTCCAGTTAAAAGGATTGGTCCAGTTACACACATGTTTATGCCCAATCCATACCCTCTAATTCGGGGCAATCCTTTTTGGTCTGCTTGATGTTGTCATCCCCATTATGCCCTACTTTTAATTTATATTGGTATACTGTTTACATAGACAGATATTTGTATATGTAATTGATTCGAGTCTTCGACTTCTAAAGCTGAACAAAGGGAAAGTGTGCGCAAGTTCCATTAACTGCAGTTATTTCATACAACATTTCTAGTATATTAGATTTGTTAGTTTCTCTATATCTTAACAAAAGCAAAATTGCTCTTATGTAAATTGGAACCAGATGTCCAGTTATGCAACCACATGGAAAGCATAATAGAGTAATATGTTAAATTCTTAATTTTAGATGGACCATTTTTTCTTCTTTTCTATTTTACAACCTACTATTTTTATCATACAAACATATTCTAACTTCAGTATGCAAGGCAAGTACATCATGCAAAGATCCAAATGGTATAATTGAATGTCTTTTACTGGCTAATAATGAGCAATAAAAACTAAATACCTTGCATTCAAGTAAATGAAGGGAGGATGTACATCAAAAAGAGGGCAATAAAAATGTTGAAAGGTGGCGGAGAGATAATGCAAATGAAAGTGTGAAGGAAGATGTGAAAAGAGTACAGAGGAAACATAGGATAGGAGGATATATATGAAAGGAGAATAATAAAAATGCTGGTAGGGGTCGGATAAAGAAGATGAAACAATAGTGCAAAGGAAGATCTTAAAACAGTATGGTGGAAACATGGAAGACAAGCAAGAGAGGACTATATGCTATTGTTGGTAACTTGCTGTGAGCGATATGCATGTTGATACACATGCAATACCAAAGCATCATGATCCTTTGGTAGAAAGAAAAACAGAAGTGTAAGGATGTTCAAGACATATAAAGGTATAACCACAAGACAAAGTGCATGGAGAGAGGAAGGAATGGGGACATGAGAAAAAAAATATAACAAAGGGGAAAATAATGTTACTATGGTCCTTGGGCCCTATGCTATTGCTTGATGAGTTGCATTGATGTTTAAGTGTCACACACATAAGACAAGGAATAATGATCAATTGCTAAAGGTGGAAAATGAAGGCCTGAGAACAATGGATAAATACTTTAGGTGGGAGATGAGGTGAAATACCCCCTTCTTATCTTTTCTACTTTTTGTTGATTTTGTCGGTCAGCTTTAATGTGCCATGGGCTTTTATGTGGAGTATTTAATATCTTCTTATTTGGGAGAGTAATTTGATCTTTGCTTACAGTGTTGTAAAACACGCTCTGGGCGGCCGTCTAGGCGCCCGCCTAGGCGGAGGCGGTGCCCAGAGCGTGCAAAAATGCCCTGGGCGGCCGCGATTAGGCGCTGCGAGCGCCTAGGCGGCCGCCCAGGGCTAAGCGGGCCGATTACACGGGCCGCCTCACAAATTCAAGCCCAAAAAAAATCCCTGGGCGCTCCCAAGAACCCGAACCCAAACCCAAAACCAAAACCCAAAACCCAAAACCCAAACTCAAAAGTAAAAGTCAAACCCTAAATCTCTTTTACAGTTTCACCGACGCTGCCAGCAAAAAGAAAAAATCGTCTTCGATCTCGTGCTGGAGTTTCGAGCTCGTCTTCAACCTTGTGCTGGACTTTCGAGCTCATCTTCAACCTGGGAGATCGTATCTCGTGCTGGAGCTTCGTCTTCGATCTCTGCCAAAACCCAAGTTCGGTCTCGTGCTGGAGCTTCGTCTTCGATCTCCGCCAAAACCCAAGTTCGACCTCGTGCTGGACTTTCGAGCTCGTCTTCAACCTGGGAGCTCATCTTCGAGCTCGTCGTTCTCATCTCCAACTTCGAGCTCATCTTCGAGCTCGTCGTTCTCATCCTCGTGCTGGACTTTCGTTCTCATCTTCAACCTGTAAGTAAAACACGACTTCAAACTTGGGTTCGACTGTGCTCTTAAGCAGATTGGGTTGATAATTTTTATTGGGTTGCTTACTTGTGTCTGTTGCTTACTTGTTTAAGAGAAATCTGTGTTGATTGGAAAGGTAAAATCTGTGTTGATTGGAAAGGTAACGTCCCTGATCATTTGAATTTTCCGTATGTTTAAGAGAGATAGTAAGTTTAATCCGCTGATGTTTCATGTTTGGTAGATTCTTATTACTTGTGAGGATTTTTTATTATATGTTCTTCAGTTTAGCAGGCTAGCGAAGTTGAGATTTGTTGTTTCAAGCTTAAGGAAATTAACTGCTCCTAGCCACCTATGACTGTCATATGCATTTATAATTTATTACATGTTAACTTAATATATTTATATCATATTTAGTTTAATTGTTAAGTTTATTTGTTCAATTGTTTAAGTTTAATTTTCCTATTTCAAATGAAAAAGTATCCGAGTGTACTATTATATGCCTTGTCATTTAGTATGTATGCATCTTTGATTGACTATTATAGTTTGGATAGCATATGTGTTGGTATTTTTGTATTTATGCATTGTTGATTGAGTATATATATGTATCTTCAAGTATCACAATTTAAAAAAAAAAAACCGCCCAGAAACCGCTTAGGCGCCCGCCTAGGCGTCTAAGCGTTGGGCGCCAAGTCCGGCGCCCAGGAGCGCCCAACGTTTAATGTAACATTGTTTGCTTACTTGGGGGAGTACTTTTAGCACGTCATACTGAATTATTTTCTATTTAAAAATATTTGGTTAAGAAATTAACTATATGATGATGGTTCTATAGATTAGTTTTCTTAGTATTTGTTATGATCTTTGCATTCTCAGATTTTCTTACATAGATATGTTTTACTTTAATGATTAAATATTATAATTTCATTGTTAGTAGTTTCATAATAATTTTTTGAAATGCAAGGTATATTATGGTTATGATCATTTTTGTGGTAGTATTCATTTGGTAGATATAAGTTGCTTCTTATTAAATATGGAACTAAGAAATAATGTAGTAATTTAATCATATCCCCCAAAGTAAACTTTTAAATGAAAACATTATTGTTAGAGGTCTTTTTCTTACTAATATGCAAATTATATAACATTTAAATATGTAAAATTTATATTACAATGCTTCATATATTTACCAGTTATTAAATAGTAATTTAATTTTTTAGAGAAAGCATTATTATTTATCTAGATGTTTTAATAATTTTATTTTTCTATTGTCAAGTCACCAATAGTGTTATTATGATTTCATTGAAAACTTTGGATTAATAAATACTTTCTTAAAAAATAGCTAAATACTTTTGTATAAAAAGTGCATTGGAGCCTGGTAGTAGTTTTATGCAATTCTATTTGTTGTTTATGGGTTTTTATAATATCATCTACTAAGTAATTCCGATTACATTTAGGGTGTGTTTGGATGTGGGTTAGAGGATGGAAGTTAAAGCGAAATTCCATTTAACCTTTTTTGAAACTTTTTTTGAGGGGGTTAGAGGATGGAATGGAAGGTTAAATTTCCTAGATTTTCCTCCCTCCAATTTTAGTGGAAGAGAATATAATGGAAATGAGAGTAAATTTTTACAATATGATAAGACAATTATACCCGTATGGCATTAAAATCAATGGCTAAGATATACCCTCATTTTAATAACATATAAATGTATTTATGTAACTTTATATATTCACTTTACTTCCCTCTTCTTATTAGAACTCCCAAACAAGGTAAACTAAATTTACTTCTGTTCTTCTTACTAAACTCCCAAACAACACTTTATCTTTTTACTCTCCTTCCATATATTTCCTTTCCATTATTTAACTTTCTGTCCCTTCCCTTAGTAAACTCCCAAATAAAGTGTTAGTCATTAGCATGGTGTAGGAGTTATTTCTAGGATCAAGATGTAGCTACATTAAAGAATGTAAGAGCTACTTTTCTACGGATGTAGTCATGCTTATTAGCAGTTTCATGAAAATAAAATGAGATGCTAAACAAGAAAATGAAAAATAAGTTGGGTGTCAAAAATTTAGAATAAATACCAACATCTTGTAGCAGTACTGATGGTAAAAATGAGAGATGCTAGTAGGGGATCCGCAATGTTGTTTAGATCTTGGACTTTCCACACATTAAAGTACTGAACAATAATGATTAAAAGATAGTTGAAGACTAAGTTGTGTGAATACGGGTTTGGATATGGGATGCTAACATTTGTAGGTTTGGAGAACATGACCGCAATGGGATATAATTATAATTCTGAGGTATAAATGTAAACGACCTTTTAAATCGTAGTTCTTAAGGCTGAAACGAACTCAACCCCTATCCCAACAAGTTACAAAAATGAATGTGAAGTGTAGGGTATATATATCCAAGAAGTGCATGACAAGTGTTTTAAGTTAAACATGCATTTTATAATTGAGTCTTGGTCTGAATCGATATATGCATATATTTAAGGAGTGCCCAAGAAGTGTTGGGTACTGATATAGGTACTACACGTGTCGTGTATGGGTATGGCTCCATATTGGAAGCACCCAGGTACAAGATGATAGTGATAGATAGTTGAAGATGATAGTAGCAGTACTAGACAATGTAAGAGAAGGTTAATAGTGCATTATATATCCAGTTGTTTCATTGACCTGTAATGTTACAAAGGTCCTTTGATGCTTCATGTTTCAGCATGTGTTGGTTCTGGTGGAACAATATTAATGTGACTGAATGTGAGTACAATTAGCAAAAGTTTATGGGTTAGAGTTAAGTGTCATTGCGTGTTTATGTTACAGTTTAATGGATGAAATGTGAGTATAATTAACTGCACTGAGAAGGTGGGAAAGCAGAAAAAAGATCCACAATGTGGTTTATCATCTTGTACATGTAAACTAATGATTGTACAAAAGAAGGGTTAACCATAGTTGAAGACAATTTAACAGCCTTAGACATCGACCAGAAGGTTAATGGTGCATTGCATGTTTCGTTATTGAAGAGATTACAAAATTACTAGCAAGTTTTTAATATTTTATGTTTTAGCATGTTGGGCGCTTCATGAAGCAGTTTCAGTGGACTTAATTAAATGTGCTAAATTGGTAAATCTTACGGATGAGTTGTGAGAATCACATTGGACTTTTACATTAAATCTAGTATAGTGTACGTTTGTTGCACGTAAGCATACTTTAGCTTGGTAATGAGTCCATAATCCAGGTCATTTTATTTTATCTTAGAAAAAGGTTTTAATCTAAAAGAGAATTATTTTGTTATTATCTTATATTTTGATCCTTGTTGCATAGTCATAACTTTTATTGGATTTTAAATGAACCATCACAAATGTCAATTACTTTTAGAGCAGTTACGCTTTTCCAAATTTTATAAATTAGAAATTAATTTGAATGAACTGATATTCGTATTAATTGTGTTTGGTTGAATAACAAATATTAAAAAGTTGGTCAAATGATGAAGTTGATAAAGTTATACCATCATACTCATAATGTGCTGTCTTTTGTATTATAAAGAGAAATTCTTAAAATTAAAGTGCAAGTGACAACATAAAACTTTGGTTGCATGTTTCATAATTTTGAGTAACAACTTACTGTTTTCTTTTTTATCCCTGCTTCCAACTTTCGATAGTGCTTTGTGTTTATTATATTCGAACCCAATCAAAATTTATATTAGTTTAATAATTGATTCCGAGGTAGAATTCCTTCAAATTCTATTCAAATCTTTAAATTTTGTATAGATTAGTGATTCTCCATTCTGATATATGTATTCCACACTTCCAGTTGATAATGATTTTCACAATGATCGTGACTGATGTCATCATTATATGAACAATGATATCATCATTATGAGAACAATTGTTTTCATGACTCTACAACACTGACAATGTAAAGGACATTCAAACTTACATTAAAAACTTCCAAGAATATCAATTTTATTTTCATTTTGCAATGTTCTGCTACAATCCCATAAATTCTTTTTTTTTAATTTCTCATAATACACAAACACCTTGATATATCATTCTTTTATCTCATCGCCAAGGTAGTACTCATGATTGTGGACCTCCAGTCGTAGAAGCACGACCCGCAGATCTCTTTGCCATGGCCATTGTCCGTTTCAAACATGGCCCCGTCGACAAAGAGTCGAAATAATTGTAGCACTAGCAATAACAAAACTACAAATTTCTCATGTGTATTCATACATTATAGATTATATTCTACTAAAGCAATACATATAAAAATTGTATTCAATTTTTCAATACTATGTATTATCCTGTAAATCATTTGGTGAAAGATAGTGGAAAAACCCTAACGTTAAAAGTCTTTCTTGAGCAGAGCAAAAAGTTTTTTTGCTGAAAATCTTCTGCAGCATCTCTGGTTTGGTAGAATAAACATCAACCAATTTATCAAATCACAAAAGTTCAGCCTAGGGAAATTTCGTCCCTTTCATTGGTTTTAGGTAGAAGATGACTGAAACTTAATTGGTGAGATAAAATTCGTAGGGTTCATGCCCTTCTTTTTTATGGAAATGGAGGTGCTTTATTAGTAGAGATTAAGGAAGAAATGAGACGTCATGGAAACTGAAGAATTAATGAAAATAATAAGTAATTAGTGGGTAGTAAATGAATGATTGAGGTTTGGATAAATAGTGGGGATAATGGATAGTAGTTGAATGGGTAATTTTAACTGAAAAGCGGATGCATTTTCCTTATTTATCTTTGAACTTTGATCATAATGTAGCCTCCACTCTCCTACATTTTCTATTAATTTTTTTGAGCTGGTTTTGTACTATGAATATACAATATTTAATATGAGCATATTTCAGTTGAGAGAGTAAAGATGTGTTTACAGGCATTTATTGTAATCTTTATCATGTTATCTATGTATGCATATGCATGTGTGTTTTTTTATCATCAAGAGATACAAATGACATTGATATCCATCTATGAATGTTACTTTAATAGTTATACACATTTTTTGAGGGCGTTTCGGAAGAAATGTTTTAACATCCAACACACTTTTAGAATAGTATTAGATTTGATGGATCGGATGTGCTTCATATTGCAATTATATTGAGAGTTGAGGATCTATGTTGCAATTATATTAAGTTGATAATCTTGAGATATTAGTAAGTTGTAGAAACTGCACCAACTGGTGATGGGTTACTGCCTTAGCATCACGTGCTGCTAACAGCTGAGTGATTTGTAGAGAGGACTGGTGACACAGAAATAGCAGGAAAAACAACAGGTGAACTTGAATTAGAGACGATTTAAATTATTTGTAAGGTTTTGTTGTGTCTTTTGACAGAGTGTTCTTCTCAAGGAGGATATTTGCTTAAATTTTGATAAATGCTAACATCTGTGGTTTGAGTTAGGCTCAGTGACCATTATTGTTTATTTGTTTTGGTGGAGCAGGTTTGCTCTTATCCATAATCCATTATGAGTCTTATGACCAATGTGAATGTTAGTTCTGGTAATAGATTTGATGTATATGGATCAATATTTGTATCTGCTGCAGAAAGCAGATGCCTATGTATACAAATTCTCAGTTCATATATATATTATTTCAGATCTTATGTGCCGTCATTTATCTCACATAATCTCAATCCTTCTAAATACTGTCTTTTTTAGGCTTACACAATCATCTCACATAAACTTGATCCTTTTAGATAATGAACCTTTTTAGGCTTCCGCAATCTAAAATTTTAGACTTTTAACACAAGTATAAAACATTTAATCCGAGAATCAGTTATTCCGTGTTTAAGATGAGCGAAACATTAGTTACAGTTGTGCGCGTTGATGGGTCTTAACACTTATTTATATGGTGTACTGCAGTATATTCAATTGACATGATAAACCACACTTCAACTTGCATTTTGCATCATATTAGAACCTAGCCTTTTCTGTTTGATTCCGTAGTCATTTAGTAGGCTATTGTTTTAGATTTCGAAGTGCTATATGGTAGATGTCTAATTTTTTACATCTCATCATTGTAGTTTCAGTTTGGATATATCTTTTGTTTTTAATTCATGATAAAGCATGCAAAATACGATAGCATCTGTTTTCTCATCTCTGCGTTTAATGGTCATTTCCATCAAATTAACTGCCAATATCTTCTCTACTGCCGTATATTCTCAAATGTTGAACATTCATGGTTGATTGTTTCCTTGAAAATTGTGAAAAATGATGGGAGTGGTGAATAATTATAAATCTATATATATAGCCACTTGCAATTGCATGCTAATGACAGTTATCTATCATTTTTGCAGAACAACTGTGTTTAGCCACTCACAGACTGTCGTCGTCTGCGGTAACTGCCAGACTGTGCTGTGCCAGCCAACAGGGGGTCGTGCAAGGCTCACAGAGGGATGCTCTTTCAGAAAGAAGGGAGATTGAAGTCATGGCAATGGCAGGTTTTTCCTACCTTCTTCACTTGCCTGACATATTTAAATGGAATGTGGGTTTGATCCTTCTTGATCGATCACGTCGCAGTTTAATCTTAGTTGTTTTTGATGCAAAGTACATCATGTGACCACTGAGATGTATGATGAAACATCCTCATGCTTTCAAGATTTTGCAACTATGGAACTTCTTAGTCCTAGTTATGAAGGAGAAGAATGTGTTTTGTTACGGTCGTTTTGCTCAATGAGGAGTTATTTTCCTTCCTGAAGGATTTTTCTGGAGGTATTTGGGTGGATATGAGCCATGATTTCAGACATTTTCAGCTCTTATGGTTGCTAACGTAGTTCTCTGTCATTCAAGGTGATTATCGTTGGAACTCTCACACTGTGCTTTCTTAAGTAAGCAATATGTTTTCAGCACTTTCTATCCCAGCACTACTTTATTCAGGTGGAATATTCTAAATTCATACTTTTAAAAGAAAAATAAAATGGAAAGGAAGAAAAAGGAAAGAGGTGATCTTCCACAAGCTCTAATGGTAGTCCTTTTCCTACCCAAAGTGGCACTATGTGAGGCACAAGACTTTCTTTCTCGTCAGTTATTGTCCTTGATTTGTGAGGAGGGAAAATTGACAGGTGCCAATATGCTACCAAAACTAGGATCATTCTATGCTATAGCACATTATGAGTGAAGTTTCAACTCCTTATGCGCATCAAGGTCTTTCTAGTGATTAAACCACGGCCTGTCCCTCGCTTTGAATTCTTGGGGACCACTGTTGAACTTATTGTTCTTCAGAATCCTCACAAGCTTTTTGTCTTAAGACGAGCAACTGCTGCTCGTGAATTATTACAACGAAAAACTATTAAGTTTATTTAGACACACAAATGTGGAGTCCGTCCTTGTGAATCATAAAGAAAAACCATAGGCTTTTATAGACTCTCATTTTTGTCTCTCGTAATACAAGGTTAATACAACTATTAGCGTTGCTCTTTCCGCCCTATGGGTATTGAAGTAAGTAACGATTTACTTTTTCTTCAGCATGTTTGCTTATTTTCCATTTTTAGAGGTTTTTCCTTTCCGATGATGTAAGACTACAAATCCTTAAGATGGATATAAAAGGAAGTTGGAGAGGACTAGTGAAGCTCTACAGCCAAATGATCAGAACAATCTACCCCTCCAAAGTGTTTGGGGATTCGAATCACACAATCGAACCCGTACCATTCCGGATCTTGTGCTAAGAGTTTAACAAGTAGGAAAATCACCGCAAATAAAAGAAAAAACTTGCAGGAAAGAATAATCAAATCAGAGAACACCGGATTTAACGAGGTTTGGCAAACGTGCTTACGTCCTCGGGAGCCACATCACAAAAACTTGATTAACTGAAGAAGATTACAACGCCTACAAATAGGTTTTTATCTCTCTGAAAGAATCCTCTCAAAACTCTCTTTTTCTATGTTGCGTATAACCCTAAAATCATTTAGGTATATATAGCATCCTGGCCCAAAACAGTTCCTCAAACGAATCAAGAAACTGGAAAAAAACCGATTCTGGTCGACCGGACCATGGGTGTCGGCCGATCGGCCAGAACACACTATGTTACAGGGTCTTCGTGCATGTTATCCGGATAAGGGCCTTCGGTCGACCGGTCAGAGCGTTGTTTCCAGCCTCGTTTCCTGTAGTCGCTTTGGTCGATCGGATCTCCTTCGTCGGTTGACCGACCCGAGATTTTTCAGCCTCGCACAATTGCTTCATGTTTCGTTCTTCACACGAACAAAACCAACAATCTCCCACTTAGAGACGAAACCGCCATCAACGAGCTCTCTCGAACTCCCGCCATCTTCGCAAGCATCTTCTCCTATCCCGAAAAATCCATTCTTCAATCAATATCATCTTAGCGATCCCGCTGATCCTCCTAGTATGGCTCCGCTTTCAGCTCCTACGCGTGAAGGCCAGCTGAAGTTGCGCACAACTCCAGTTTGTCGATGGTCACTGCTTTCGTCAATATATTCGCAAGATTTTGACTCCCCAAAATATTCTCCAACTGTAACTTGCCGTCCTCAATTAGCGAGCGTACGAAGTGATAACGTACGTCAATGTGCTTCGTTTTGGCATGATATATTAGATTCTTGACAAGGTGTATAGCACTCTGGCTATCACAATAAAGAACACTGTTTCCCTGCTTCAAACCCAACTCTTCCAGGCACCCGGTCAACCAAATCATCTCCTTGCTGGCTTCGGTCACTACGACATATTCTGTCTCAGTCGTGGACAATGTTACTATCTTCTGCAGACGTGAGACCCAGCTCACTATTGTCGATGCTAAAGTATAAACATACCCCGTGGTACTTCGCCTCATATTATGATCACCAGCGAAATCTGCATCCACGTATCCCCACAATACCAACTCCTTCCTCCTAAAACACAATGACATATCCATAGTCCCTTTCAAGTAACGCAATATCCACTTCACGTCCTCCCAATGCTGTTTCCCTGAATTGCTTACAAACCTGCTCACAACTCCCACTGCATGGGCGATATCCGACCTCGTGCAAACCATCGCGTACATAAGGCTACCAATGGCTGATGAGTATGACATCCTGTTCATGTGCTCCTTTTCTGCATCTATCTTGGGTGATTGCTCCTCAGATAGCTTGAATTAACTTCCAAGGGGCGTGTCGACGGGCTTAGCATTCTCCATGTTGAACCTCTGAAGTACCTTCTCGATGTATTCATATTGACTCAACTTTAACGTCCCTTCAGTTTCATCTCTACTGATTCGCATCCTAAGAATTTGCTTCACTGCACTCAGATCTTTCATAGCAAACTCTTTTGCCAATTGCTTATTCAACTTGTTTATCTCCTCTAAATACGGTCCTGCAACTAACATGTCATCAACATACAATAATAATACAATATAGCTGGACTCGAACCTCTTGAAGTATCAATAATGATCTGAATTGTATCTTCCATAGCCATTGCTTTGCATGAAGTTGTTGAACTTCTTTTACCACTGTCTCGGAGCCTATTTCAAACCGTACAAACTCTTTTTGAGCTTACACACCATCTCTTCCTTTCCTTCTTTAATGAATCCAACATGTTGTTTCATGTAGATTTATTCATCTAAGTCATCATGAAGAAAATCAGTCTTCACATCTAACTGCTCAAGGTAAAGATTTTCAGCATGTACTAAGCTTAATACCACTCTGATGGTTGTAAGCTTCACAATGGAGAAAAATATCTCCATATAATTCACTCCTTCCTGCTGTTGGAACCCTTTCACAACTAATCTGATATTGCACCTCTTGCTTCCATCACTCTCTTGCTTGACTCGGTGGACCCACTTGTTATGTAAGGTATTTTTATGTGCAGGTAGATGGGCTAACTCCCATGTCTCGTTCGAGTGGAGAGAACCATCTTTTCTTGCATTGCATGCTCTCACTGCTGAAATTCACTAACTTGCATAGCCTCCTCATAGCACTCCGGTTCTTCACTATCTGTTAGAAGTAAATAATCTAGTGACGAAAGATATCTGAGATTCGGTTTGGGTACCCTGGATGACCTCCTAAGCTCCACGTCCTGGGTAGTAGTCTATGCACCTGGAGTCTCCTCCGTTCTTCGGTCAGAACTGACACTGTCTCCTCCATCTGGAAGTTACTCTAAATCCATGTACTCTGATCCACGTGCATTCTTAGTGCTGCTCCCACTGTTTGGTTATCCTTGGCATTGTCCATGTCCTTGTACAACACATCCTCATTGAATGTCACATCTCTGCTCCTGATGATTTTCCTGTTCTTCTCATCCTAAAGACGATATCCGAACTCATCAATGTTGTATCCAATGAATGTACACTTCTGTTACTTAGCTTATAGCTTGTCCCTAACATGGTCACTGATATGAACATATGCTACCGAACCAAAGACCTTCAAATGTGAGAGATTAACTTCCTTGCTACTCCAAACCTCTTATGGAATCACAAAATCCAATGGAATTGATGGCTCATGATTAATCAAGTAAGCTGCCGTATGCACCACGTCCGCCCAAAACGTCTTAGGTAGACCTTCATGTAAACGCATGCTCCTTGCACGCTCTATCAATGTCCCGTTCATCCTCTTTGCAATGTCATTCTGTTGCGGCGACCCTAGAGTAGTCCTTTCTAAACGAATCCCATTTAGAGCACAAAACATTTTGAACTCCTCCAGTTCGTATTGTCCACCATTGTTTGATTTCAGGCACTTCACTTTCAGATATGTATCATTCTCTACCATGACTTTCCACTTCTTGAAGATCTCAAACACCTCTGATTTGTGCTTCATGAAGTATATCCACACCTTCCTCAAGTGATCGTCGATAAATGTGACATAGTAAGCCAAACCGCCAAGAGAAGACATGCTAGTTGGATCCCAAACATCTGTATGGACAAGCTCTAGCTTCTGAGATTTAGGTGGTCTTCCACTCTTCTGAAAGCTAACATTCTTCTGCTTCCCGTAGATGCAATCTTCGCAAACACCAACTTTAACTAAATCGATACCGGTTAGCTTTTCCTGTGAGTGTAGAATCTTCATACCCTTCTCACTCATGTGTCCCAGCCTATTGTGCCATAAATCCGTACTCTCTTTGCCAGCTGCAATTGCGAGGATGTCACTCGCAAGTGAAGTGAGGTAGAAAGTTCCTGTTTTGTTGTCGCGAGCAACCACCATAGTACCGTTAGAGATTTTCCACGAATCTCCGGTGAATGTTGAAATATAACATTCCTCTCCAAGCTAGCCTACCGAAACAAGATTCCTCTTCAGCTTCGATACGTGTCTGACGTTCTTCAGATTCCACTTAGAGCCCTTCATCTGAATCTGCACGTCGCCTCTTTCAACAATACTACAAGGTTCGTTGTCTCCCAAGTACACTTTCCCAAAGTGCCCTGCTACATAGTTCTGAAGAAGCTTCCTATTAGCAGTGGCGTGGAAGAAGGCTCCTGAATCAATTTCTCATGAATCAGAATCGATATCCATAGCAAGGATCAAGGCATCTTGCACGATATGAGCCTCGTGCTCATTCGCATCCTTCTTTTGTGCTTCACAGACTAAAGACATATGACCTTCCTGGCCACAGTTCCAACACTTCCCTTTGATAGGCCTAACCTTCGAGTTCGACCTCTTCTTCTTCGACTTCGACCGATCCTATTCTAGTTTCTCTTCTTCTAGTTTCGGCCTCTCTGCTCGAGATTTAGAACTGAACCTGAACCTTCTGATTCAGATGATTTCCTTCTAACCTCCTCGGATAGAATCATGCTAACAACCTCGCTCAGCTTTAACCTCTCTTTCCCCACCGAGTTGCTAATTACGGTCACGTAACTTACCCAACTATCCGGCAACTGCGATAGAATCAATAGGTCTGCACTTCGTCATCAAACATGATGTCCACAGAGATAAGTCGATCAACAATCGTATTGAACTCGCCGAGGTGCATCGTGAAGGAGCATCCTTCTGCCATCTTGAGGTTGAAGAGCGTTTTGATGAGATGCATCTTGTTTGCGGCTGACGGTTGCTCGTACATCTTCGTGAGCACTTCCATAAGCCCCACCGTTGTCTTCTCCTTCAATATATTATGGGTGACTGATTTGGCGAGCGATAATCGGATCTACCCTAGAGCATTTCGATCCAATATTTCTCATTCCTCGTTTGATTCCTCCTTCTTCTTTCCCTTAGCATTGCCCATCAACGAACGGTAAAGATCCTTCTAGTATAGATAGTCCTCCATCTGCGACTTCCAGTAGACAAAATCTTACCCGTCAAACTTCTCAATCTTCGATTTGCTTTCCTCTACCATGGCTCTCGCACAAATCTCCTGAACGAAGCTCTGATATCAGTTGTTGGGGATTCAAATCACACCATCGAACTCGTGCCCTTCCGGATCTTGTGCTAAGAGTTTAACAAATAGGAAAATCACCGCAAATAAAAGAAAAACTTACAGGAAAGAATAATCAAACCAAAGAACACCAGATTTAACGAGGTTCGGTAAACGTGCCTACATTCTCGGGAGTCACACCACAAAAACTTGATTTATTAAAGAAGATTATAATGCCCACAAATAGGTTTTTATCTCTCGGAGACCTCTCTGAAAGAACCCTCTCAAAACCCTCTTTTTCTATGTTGCATATAACCCTAAAATCCTTTAGGTATATAGAGCGTCCTGACCCAAAACAGTTTTCCAAACGAATCAGGAAACTGGAAAAAATGGATTTCGGTCGATCAGACCATGGGTGTCGGTCGACCGGCAAAATATACTATTTTACAGGGTCTTCGTGCATGTTATCTGTTGACCGGATCAAGGCCTTCGGTCGACCGGCCAGTGCGCTGTTCCTATCCTCGTTTCTTGTAGTCGCTTCGGTCGACCGAATCTCCTCCGTCGGTCGACCGACCCGAGATTTTTCAGCCTCGCAGAATTGCTTCAGGTTTCGATCTTCACCCGACCAAAACCAACACCAAGTCATGTAGCTTTCGACAAAGTACCCCCCAAAAACTAGAGATAGAAAAAACTTTGATTAGGTAAATTGGAACCGGAGTTCGAAAAAAACTTTGATTAGGTAAATTAGAATTGGCTTATGTGGGCCGCAAGCCTCAAGTGTCCTTTGACGGAAGAGAGGTCCATCATTACTGGAAGGAGAACATACACCCAAACAAGCCGTAGCCAGCTATAAAGATCGCCAGACGAATTTGTTGGCCTTTATGTGAGCAACAAGATCGGTACGCTGCTGACTTCATCCAAAAACTAAATTAATTGACGTTATTTCTGTGTGACGCACTAAGCAATAATAAACAAACTCTATTTGATGTTATCTCCTTATCCCTTGCCTTGACTATGTGTGGGGGGTTAAGTTATTATTATTATTATTATTATTGCGTTCAATCATGCCCGGCACGAATAGAAACATGAATTATTGGACTTTTGAGGAGACAGCAACTGTTATTATTGTTACTACTATTTATTGTTTTTAAATGTCTTATACTATGTTTTATTACTAGGAAATACCAACTACGAAAATATTCATGAATTTTCGCTAATTATACTTGCTTGATTATGATACCGTGCAAAAGTTTTGTTTTCTCAAGAACTGTTTATTAAACTATCATATCTTTGCGGGGCGTTAGGTGGATAATGTTGGGTATATATGCACGCAACTCAGACATCTGTTTAGGCAAGGTGCTAGTTTTGATGCTCACATCATACGTAGCCTCAGGACAAAGAATGAATGAACATGATGATTTAATAAAAATCTTTTTTCTAGTTAATTTTCTACAAAGAGTCGGTGAGTTTTCGCATATTATTATTTTTACAGTTCTATCTCAATTACACGCATATTATTATTTTTAGTTTTTGATCCCTGGAATATTCTCAACCTTTCAAAGTGGAAGTTATTGAAACACTTATTCACACTGTGCAAGTAAGACCAATATTAATGACGTATTCAATTGCTTTTACTTCCGCCTTACTCCTACAATCACAAGGTTATCAATCAAACGGGGGAAAAAAATAAATAAAATAAAATAAAAAGGGAATCCTACAATCATAAGTAGAACATTAATAGAGGGGACGGGTATAAGCTTGTTATATATGTTCATGATTCAGGTCAAGTAAAATTGAAATATAGAATATTCAGTTCTACGAATAAATCTTCAAAATATGGTATCCTTAATTAATTTAGAGCTGCATTCCGGATTTCTTGATTGGCCTCATCATTGTAGAGATCTATGTAACTAATCGCAAAATAGGAATTCCAGATTACAATATACATTATTCACTTCCTTTTTTTTTTATAAAAAGCTGTGGCTACTATGTCGTTAGAATTTTTTTTATAAAAAGCTGTGGCTAATAGATCCACTTCCATGAGATCTATTAGTTTCTTGGTCACTATTTCATTAAAAAAAACCCTGTAGACGGAGATGTACGGAAACCCTATAGGGGGAGTTAGTCACCTAGAACTTAAAATTGGAACTGAGATAATCTTTGGGATAAATTTTTAAAGTGTTAGTCACATAGAACTAAAACTAGAACAAAATTTTACAGTGTTATTTAAGTATAACTCTAAACAAAACTAGAATTGGGATAATGGTATAAAATTATCCCATTTTTTATTTTTCTATATAAAAATAAGAGTTCTAGTCTCTCAAAATTTTCCAAGTTTTAGCTTGGAACTAGGTGGTAAAAAAACTAGAACTCATATTTATTTTGTTATTTTTTATTTTATATATTTTTTCTCTACTTCTTTCCTATTATGGTTATCATCATCATTAGACCATCATTATAATAATAATTATCAATATCTTATAGTCTAATCAAAAGTTATTTGATAGTAAAGAACATTCTTGTAAGCAATTACCAGCTTCACAAAATTGTTCATATTTATCCCACTACAATATCCCATTAGCGAAAAATTATTTCACTTTAACAATTATCCTATTTTGTATGAAAATATCTCAATTAACTAACACCCACACAGAGAACAAGGAAAACTTACGTCTTCTATTACGCCTCGTTTGGTACGCGGGAATGGACTCGAATGAGAATGGAATGGAAGAAGGAATGGAATGGAATTAATGTGAGAATGGAATAGTCATTATCATTCTCACGTTTGGGCGTAATTTATAAAACGAAGTGGGAATGGGCGTATTTTAAAATTGTATATTTTAGCGATTCTCATTTAAGTGGGAATCCTCATTCCCTATCATTTCATTGGGAATGCTCATTCCCACATAAAGTGGGAATTGATGAGAAGTGGGAATGAACATTCCAACTTCAAAAAAGAGTGTGTGTTTGGTAGGAAGGAATGAAAAGTGAGAATGATCATTCCATTTCACCTCATTCCCGCGTACCAAACGAGGCCTTATGGTTTTCAGTAGAGGGCCCTCTATAGGTTTTCCCCCCTAGTTTCATAGCCTTGGGTGGCTCGGCCACTTCAAAAGTGGGAGGGATATGAGAATGCATTACTCTTGCAACCATATTACCTTTTACTAGCTTTTTATCCCAACACAAAAGGGAACAAGCTGGAGGTAACGAAAGAACAAAACATTCCCTTCCTCTAGGAAAAAGCAAACCAAACAAGCACAGTTATCGTTTTGGCTGCCATATTATAATACGATTTACTTCTTAACTTGGCCAGTTGGCCTACGTAAGATAATTGCGTGAGGGGGCCCCACATTAGCCCATAGTGACGTTTTCAATTTCTTTTGGGTTTTTTTTTTCCCCTTTTTTTTTGTTTTTTCGAAAAGTAAGAAAAGGAAGGCCACATCAAGAGGAAAGTGATGCCATTAGCATAAAGAAGAGCTTGAAGAATAAGACTATTGACGTAGAGAAAGACAGGGGTTTTCATGCTTTAATGCTCGTGTTAGCCCAGTCAAATATGGAACAAATTTCTCTTCAAATCAATGAAACTTAGCTTAAGGAATCAAACTTATGAAA
>NC_033796.1:40461940-40498037 GCF_001876935.1 Asparagus officinalis | reverse complement strand
TTAGGCTAAAAAAATTTATTTGTCTCTGACGATCGAATCTGTGGACTTTCTTTATCGAAATAAAGTTGTAGGAATATAATTGGTTATATCACACTACAGATATCATTATGTGATGTGGAGACTGTTTGAGTAACGTAAATAAACCTCTTTATCAGTAGTGTTACGATGGTGAGAATGTTTGTGCACTTCCATAGTTAGAAGACTGATTGGGGAAAAAAAATTCCTTTTCTTTTAATTAAAAAAAATGATCATAATAAAAATTATGCTAACGGATGAGGACTAACTGTCTAAACCATAAAAAGAAGTTAGTGACGAATATGGTCCGTATCAATCTTTACCTTGAATCTTACTTCAGCATGCTATATATATATATATATATATATATATCTAATACTATTCTAAAAGTGGTTTGGTATGTTAAAACATTTCTTCCGAAAATACCCTTTAAAACACATACATACATACATAAAATCCATAAAACACATACATATAACCATAACCACATACATATATATGCATGCATTCTTAATAATGTCATAACTCTCTTATTAATTGTCCACTAATATTTAACTTCTATTTTTTGTAACCCCTCCACTAATCCAATATTAATGTCAATATTAATGTCATCAAACCATTTATTATATATTTTTTAACACGGTTATATTCTCATTGATATCTCATTCAAAGTCTTATATTAAATTACAATTAAAATTCAATTAAATAATAGTAACATAACCCCCAATTAAACCTACTCAAAACTCATTAAACCATTAAATCTTTTCAAATTCCCTTATCATAATCTCCTTCCTTATCATTCACTATAAATAAAAATATCATGATCCCCAAATGTATTTTTCCCGTACATCTTTCTCGCTGTAGCTGCCCCTGCCATTACTTTGGAGTCCAGATTGTTGAAGGAGTTTCCTCTGTGTACTTTGATGACATCTCCGATTGAAGGCATTCCAACATATTGGTTATCTCATTTCTTTTTTCTTGTCATTGTTACATTGCTGAAGTTGTTATGCAGGTAGTTGCATACGTTATCTCTGTCCCAGAGCAACCACAGGAATTCCCAATTCTTCCTTGGGGTTGATACTATAGTTTTTTTGACCTTCAATATTTTCACACTTTTATTTATAATAATTATTTTTTTAACCTTATGATAGTTCTATTTAAAATGGCTTTTTAGTCCATTAGTATATTGGCATTACATATTATGTCTTTTGCAGTCCTCAATTCTTATTTACTTCAGACAAATAACAACTTTTGCAACCTTGGCTGCTAGGTCTCGACGTTCCCCTCTTCTTTCTCCAATAAATTGGACCATCTGTCAGATGAGTGTCATTGCAAGGCATATGAAATTATTTAATCTTAAGTAAAAACTTTAATGGATGCCTTGAAACTGAGGATGAACATTAGAAATTAATATGGACGTCAGAAATTAATACATATATCCTCCCTGCCACTTAGATGTGAAACTTTTGATAGGATCCTAAAGAATTGTGGCGTAGATTTGATAGAGCTAAAACCTCAGTCCACATGACCAGAAAGGATTATCCCTGGGTAATAAGAAATACTATAGTGATTCATATATAACTTCATCAGGAAATTTTTGGTTTATACTATATTGATCAATATGTAACTTGATTTCTTCTATTTTGGTTAATGGTATGCTAAATATCCCAACTTCTGTGTTATGGCTTTTATTGTCCCAATTTTTGTCTTAGACAACCTCAGACCCATGTTTTTACCATAGAGATAGTCACAATCGAATGTTTCTTTTGAAATTCTTATGTGCAGCTTGCTTCTTATCTCAGCCACAAAAGTTAAAAATTCTTGAGCATATACTTCATCTTTTATAATCAAAAGTTATTTGATTGATTTTGTATGCTTTTTGGATATTATTGTCGAGAATTGAGGAGTTTCTAATGCTGTATATTATTGGTAACCTCAAGAAAAATTCAGTGATCCAATTAATGATAAAAAAACTCCTTTAAAAACATCTATTTCATTTAAGGGCTATATAACCCCCTCTCCATCCCCCAAGACTCATAGCAAAGCTCACTCAATATTACCAACTAAAAGGAGTAAGTAGTTTTCTTCTCTTCCTCCTTGCTATTCATTCTCCTTTGCTCTGACAATGCAAATAGGAAATTAGAAGTGAAACTATTTTTATAGTTACCAACTAAATTTATTAAGTAGCTTTCCTTGATGGCCAAATTTGATGGTAGCGATGGAGGCTTTGGTGAAGGTGGTGCCGATGGAAGAATAGATGGAAGGTCTTGGTTCGATGGTGGCGCCGGAGGTAATGCTTGAAGGAGGCAGAGAAGATAGGTTAGGAGAGACACCGGTGGAGCGGGCAATGGAGATAAGGTTTGTTGTGGGGGCAATGAAGGTGGTGGTGATCGAGGGAGAAGGGTCGCTATCGGTGCCCATCATATGGTCGTGCATGTATGAATGTATGAATATTATCTAATTTAAGGTTAAATATGATGTCATTATTTGTTGTTGTATTAATAGAGAGTTGCTCGATCAATTATTGGGTTGCAATTAAACAAATATTGTGTTTGTGTTGTTTTTTACTTTTCATGTATGGTTAATTTGATGAGCATCCAATATTAAGTTGGGTGGACATTGACATATAAGGGTTGTTGTGGATTTGTACTGCATCAATTCAATGGATTATTTAATAGTGAATATAAAATAATAAATTATTAGGACTATTAATATATTTGTTAATATTTTAAATTTTAATATTGTTATTAGAAAATAGTATTAAATAGTTTACAAATACAAATTAAAAATTACAAATATAATAGACTTTTTACGACATTAGTTCCTTAAATCTTTGATATTCTTAAATTAATCTCTCAATTCCTTAAATCTTTGATATTCTGAAGTACCTCAAATCAGAAAATTAATATCAAGTCCCTCCCCTAAGCTATTTTGAATTACACCCTCAAAGTATTGAAATTGCTATTATGCTCCTCAATTAATAAGTTAATTTGAAATTAGGAACAAGTGGCCAAGCTCCTTTGAGAGTTTGTAATAAACTTGAGATTTCATTAATTTTAATTTAACTTTCACTATACACTTTCTGTATATTTCATCTCTCTATTGTTATATTATTTATATATCAGTACTATATTATTAGAACAAGAACTAATTTTGTTCCTACTCCCTATTAATATTAATTAAATTATTAATTAATGTCAAATTTAAGATTAGTTATCAATTAGAAATAAATTGAATAGTTAGGGGTATAATAGGATTTGAGTTAAGTACTAATTAAAATAGTACATTTTTATTATTTAAAATTATATTTATTTTAAAAATATGTGTAATATTTAATATATCATTATAATTTAAAAATTAGAACATAAAACAAGTATAAATGCCTACGCGCAACGCACATGTACTATACTAGTTCCAATAAAAATATATCATAGCCAATTTAAATAAGCTAACATTAAATATTGCACATTAAATAAACAGATATTATAAAAAATTTAAAATATCTTTGATACTTTAGGGCTTGTTTGCTACGTAAGTAAAGAGGGGGTTAAAGTTTACCCTGTTAAATATTATCACATCTTTTATCCATGTTTGTTATCATTCTAAAACTTAATCAAATATAAAGTTTAATCCCATATGAAGATAAACTTAACCAAGTTGAGGAGTACAAGAAAAAGGGGTGAAACGTTGATGCTTGGTTCATTTAAGCATGTGGAATTACGAAAATCTCCTTATTTATCTTTCTTTGATTGAGGAGCAGAATTCTTTTGAAGCTATCTTCTCCATGTAACTCTATATTTCCGTCAACTCTATCAAATACATAATAATGTTTATTGAGGATTTTGGTATTGAAAATACCTATTTTCCTATAAACATCATGTCGATGAGGTTTGAGAATGACCATTTTTAGCCTTTCTATGTCCTCATCAGAGATAGAGAACCTCTCTCATTGGAGATCATGTATATATGTTTCAGAAGACTCCATATCTTCTCCTGATACACTAGATGATTCTTTCTTCATCATATATACTAGTTTGTCGTTCGTGCAAAGCACGGTATTTTTTTTTGTTACAGTAATCCCGTTTTTTTAATATGGCATGATTTGAATTTTTGAAAGTGTTACAGTATCCCGCTCTGCTACAGTACCTTTTAGATGCTATTGGTGTTTGGGTCCTCAAACTCCTTCAAATGATTGGCTTTGGGGCCCGCTGTTCTTTCCTACACATGAAGAACTCCTGAGAGGCCGGAATTGGTTTCTCCTGTGGTTCCTCTAACGATCAAGTCAATGTATGAACTTAAAGGGGAAAATATAAGATAAGTTATGCAGTTAATCTAGAGTTGGATGGAGCAGAAGAAGTTACCTCATACAATGAAGCTTCCTTTTATAACAAATCGAAAGGGCGAAAGGTACTTGGGCCGAGTCCAGGCAAACAACTGACTCGACAGGTGTCATACAGGTGTCGATTGCAGACGAAGTAGTTAGTGAAAAAGCGACAATAGCTGCTTGGTGCTGATAGGGTCTAATGAGTCATAAAGATTATGGTGGCTTAGAACAATGATGACTTTGTCAGAACAGTTAATGCGAGAGTAGTTGGTTATCAGCAGGGGATTCGAGGACACACCACCTCTCTAGCCGACCGACTTAAGGCTGACAAACATCGCCTTTTTAGTCAGTTACGCAAATTGTCAACTGAAATAGCAGGCCGAGTGTGGAGTCTTGTGGGCTCAATCTGAAGAATAGGTCGATAATTATCGCCTTTCTTCTCGGCCAAGAAAGTTGTCGGCTGGAACAACTCGAGCTGCTGGCTGCTAGCTAGAGTATAATCTGACTAAGCGCGGAGTGAGACACGTGTAAGCTTCCCGGCTGTTGATTAATACTATGTTAACTTGCAGCCTATTACAAAAACCAAGAACTAGTCATGATTACTTGCGTCAATTTGAGCATATATACTAAAAGGCTCCCTTTACACCATATAGTTGCTTACTGGCACCAAGGGTGGCTACCTTTCAACTCTTAACAATTCCTTTCTAAAGGATATAATTAACTACGCCACATAATCTAAAGCATGGTTCCGTGTTCAAAATGTATCGATCTTCCAGCTCTCCGATGTCTTTAATTTACTTACCTTTTACCGAAAGTGGCTAAGTATAAATATTTGCAAATGGGTTCGTTTCTAAAACTTATATATTAAATTAAACTATACTTGTTTTCGTACTTCAACATCATCATATTATAGCATCGTGATTGTTGAATGATGTAATCTCTCACGAGTGTTTCTTTTTGTATGCGTATTGGCAAAGCCATGATGCTAAAGCCCTCTCAAGGATATGTTTGTTTAAGCTAGCTGCCGTAGCAGCTTACGCCTGATGTTGCACCTTGGGCAAATAAAAAAAAAAAAGTTTGTTTAAGCTAGCTGCCGTAGCAGCTTACGCCTGATGTTGCACCTTGGGCAAATAAAAAAAAAAAAATTCAAGTTGTACTAATTAAGTTTGATTACAAATGTATATATCTAGGTAAGATTGTGCGCTTATTCTAATTTCTCATTTAATTTTCTCATCCTTAATTTCCTCTCAAAAGTTGGTGCCTTCCTCGCGTAGCTGAAACTGATTTTGTAATTGCTTAGGATATAAGAAAGAAAGGAAAATGCTAGTTTTCTTTTATAGGACTCGATATTCTCTTAGATGAAGAATAATTTTGGCACCAATCAGCTCACTGAGACTCAAGTTGTTTTTGTTTTGTTTTTCTGGTTGATACGAGCATCGCTTCTTGTTATTCTAATTGAGCCACATATCGCTTCTTGTGTTTTCTACGTGAGACACATAAATGATCTTGTACTTGCCTTTTTTTGTATAAATGATCATTTTTTCCATTTTGGCAGTTATATTTTCACACTTTCTATTCTCCTGTCATTTACCTAAAAAGTAAAATACTATTTATTTTCACACTTTTTTTTTGAAGTGAAAAACAGGGTGAGGTACCCTGTTCAATAATAATATATATAACTAAGATGAAAAGTTTTTTTTTGAAGTGAAAAACAGGGTGAGGTACCCTGTTCAATAATAATATATATAACTAAGATGAAAAGTCTATTACAAGTCCAACATAGAAGCAGAGGTACCCTGTTCAATAATAATATATATAACTAAGATGAAAAGTCTATTACAAGTCCAACATAGAAGCAAAGAGGAAGGATCAAAGAAGAGAAGCAGCTGGTAAGGAGCGGATCTAGTCGTCACCTACCAAGCTAAGCCTACTGAGATCCTTCACTCAAAGCCAAAAGAAAGACATCACCAGCTAATATAGAGTCTGGACAACAAAATCACAAACACTAGAAGCATACAGCACAAAAAAACAAACAAATTAGTTTCTGATAGTATAAGCAGACGCTGGGAGAGACGTACAGAGAGAGAGCCACCGAACAATTCAGATATCTTCGGAGAAGTTGCCATCGCTAGCACCTGCGGCGTTCTTCTTTACAATTTCCTGCATCTTCAAGTTAAGAGCCGCCCTACGAATGCGCCTCGCAAGTCTATCTTCTTCTACCTCTCTCCAAAAGATGACATACCTTGCGATATTAGCAGCAATATGAATAGGATTTGCAGGGAAATCTCTAAATATAAGAAGATTTCTACAATTCCATATACACCAGCAGAAGCAAGGTAACAAGTATTTCCAGATGACTTTAATGTCTGAACAAAGATTGGGTTCCTGTATAGTAGGATCAACGCCTCCATGGATTGAGGCCATCTAACAAAAGAAGCATGAGGGAGGAGGGAAGACCAGACCAAACACGCAAAAGGGCAGTGAATAAACATGTGGTCTTGAGTTTCAACCTCCTGGTAGCAGTGAGGACAACATAGGTCACCAATCCAACCTTTGGTGATCAAATTAGCTCTGGTATTAAGCTTTTGTTTAGAAATAATCCAAAACAAGACCTTAACCTTTAAGGGGATGTGAGATTTCCAGATGAACTTATAAATATTAGACTTCAGCCCACCAGAGGTGATGTTGACATAGCAGGATTTTACTGAAAAGGAGCCACATGGATGCAGGGGCCACCGTAAGCTGGCTGGAGTTATATTGATTGCAACATAGTGCGCTTCAAGGTGCGTAAGAAGCTTATCAATGTCACTTCTCTCTTCATAGGTGATGCCCCTTCTGAGAATGAGATGTCATTTCCAGGCAGATTGATGCAAAATAACCTTGGGACCGGAAAGAGCCGTAGACAGAGAAAGAAAGATGACATTGTAGGCATCGAAAATTGCCTATGGGTCTCCACGAACAGCTCAGTGTTAAAGAACGATAATGAACATCACTATATGGTTCACAGGAGTTCGACTGATGCCGGTGAACGCTTGAAGTGAACCGACGAACTACGTGAGCTGACAGAATTCCGGAATAACGAATGTGCGGGCTAATCGGGAGCCCCGCGATGTTTACAAAAGGAACAACGCCCTTCCTGTCTCGTTCATTCTACAGATAATCTAACCATTGGAGCTGATAGAACTCTTCATCAGACTTCCAACGCATTTGGAATCACTCAAATCCGAGTTCAGACGAAGAAGTTACAGCGAAAACAGTCAAACGGGCATTGAAAACGTCTCAAAGCTTAACTGAGGCACCTACGGTGTCTCGGCCAAATCAAGACACCCCAAGGGTGTCTCTGCCAAGCCAAGACACCCCAAGGGTGTCTCGGCCATGCCAAGACACCCCTAGGGTGTCTCAGTGCGGATTTGACCCCTTTAAGCGGTTTTAACCTCTCCGCAATCCCTCATGCCTATAAATACAAGCCTTAGGCCTCATTTTTTTAGATCTGGAATTTTGGAGATTAGGCGAAGCCCTGCCGGAGTGAAGAGTGATCGAGCACTTCAATGCAAACAAACTGGCGATCACAGTGAGAGCCAACAGCTTCGCTGCCGAAGCTGTCGTGCCGCAGCCGACGATCAAGATCCCGGTGCTCGAAGAGGTCGAATATGAATTCGACCAGCAAAAGTTCGAGGAGTACGTCTCCTCCTCCTCCTCCTCCAGATCCGCCTCTCCTGGCAAGTGCAGGAGTGCCTCCTCCTCCAGAAAGATCTGCTGGTCTTCAGATCTGAAGATCCAAGAAGACGATCTCTCCGCCGCTGTTGCTGTTGCACCTTGCGATGATCCACCGGCGTTCAATGAAGCCAAATTTGCAGATCTGAACTCCTTCACGATTAAGGAGTCGACTGCGGAAGGCGCGCCAACTCTATCAAAGAGAGCACGTCAAAGGAAACGACAACGCCTCGTGCGCCAATTCGCCAAGGCTTTAGATCAGATGGATGGACTCCATTACCAAGCAGATCTAGAGTTCAGAAAGCGCCAAGTGGCTAATCTGTCGCCACGACCAGCATCGAAATCCTCCTCTCGATCTCCAATTAACGGATGGGTTCGTGTCCAAAGAACCCGCTCTAATCTCGAGGAGCGAATCCAGAAGCGCCGCGCCTTGCTCGCGCATGCCCGGGCCCTTGTGCGAAAAGCACAGGAAATGCAAAAGGAAGAGGTGGTCAAGAATTCACCAAGATCTAAGCAGGTTTGGGTGCCGAAGGCTAAGTCAGCGCCCCTGCCCGATAAAAGACATCAGTCGTGTCTCTCGGTCAATTCCAGATCCAAAGCTGGCTCCCAGCTTTCGTCAAGTTCAGATCTCGCTCCTTTTAATCCCCCACCTCCGGCGAAGCTCCGCAATAACGTGGACATATCCAGAGGCAGGAAAGTGATAGCGGAACGCCTGGGTCTTTTGCACGAGGATCAAGGCAAAGCTCCAGTCAAAGAACACTTGGGCATGATGAATGAACCCCGAGCAACTCATCGAGTTGGGGGTCGCACTCGCCCTTCCAACAAATCAAAGCCTCCCTATAATGGGAAAGCTCCTATAACTGACCGCCTCGGACTGCGAGTCATTATCCAAGAGCCCGTTGAGGTCTCACGCTCACGAAAGCGTGACTCAAAACGCGTGACTCTTGAGAGCACTGACAAGATAACGAATCCTCAGAAGGAAACGTGTTGATCAGGTGACGACGTTATACCTGAGGAGTCGTACCAGTACACGATACGTTTCTCCGGCAATCATGCCGATGAGTTGTACTATCGGGCTGGGGGTACGAACAAATTTCGAAAGAAAGGTACCCGAGAAACGGACTCTCATTGTCCGTGTATCAAAATTATCAGGGCAGTATTATCAACGTGTAGCTGCCCCAAGACCGCTCCGCAGAGAGTCTCGATATTCGAGAGAATATCCGATGGAACGACGAAGCCCAAATCAAGGCGTTCCCACCAAAGAGGATCGTTTGCTCGCGATGATGAATTTCCAGAAGTTACCATCAACATGGTCAATAAGGGAAAAACTCTGATTGTTTCAAGTGGTTCCAACCCTAATTTCTCTCTAGGAAGAAGAGTTAGTTCGGGAATAACCCAACAAATATCTGCCCTTCAGCTAGAAACCGTTGGACATTCCGACGACGAACTCTCGGATTCTTATTCCGCAATCGCCTCTGACGATACAACGTCTAGCATAGGACAATCTCGGGAAGTGTTCATGGTCAACACCGAGCAAATAGCCAAAATCATTGAGGATGCTCTAGCCAAGCAGAAAGAAGCATTCAAAATCGAAATGGAAATGGCCATGCAGGAGATGAGACAAATGCACGACCAACACATCCGAGCTTTGTCGAATCAGCTAGGTGAATCCAGCCGTCGTAATACTGCTAACCAAGCAGGTAGCGATTCAGATGTGGATGAACACAACGCTGGGGGTGGTCCCACTAAGGACAATAATACTAGGGTTGGTCCCACCAAAGATGATAATGCTGGGGGTGGCCTCGTTATTCCTTTCAGGAATTGTCCAAAACAGGATATAGATGAGGACAAAAAGATGAAGGATCTCGAGAGCAAAATTGATGCCCTGATGTCTGCTCAAGAGGTAAAGAAGACCGGCATTCCGTGTCCTTACCCAAGAGAATGAGAATCGATTCCGTATCCGGCGAAGTTCAACCTGATCAACTTCACACCGTTTGACGGGAAGGGTTCCCCCACTCAGCATCTAATCTACTTCAAGTTCCATTTGGGCACAATCTCTGGCAACGAGCCTCTCATGGTCCGATCATTTGTTGGCACCCTTTGTGGGCCCGCCTTCGATTGGTACCGCCGCCTCAAGCCTGGAAGCATCAACGGCTGGGAGGACCTGGAAAGCATGTTCCTCACTCATTTCTTCGATGATGATGCCGAAGTGTCGATCAGGACACTCTTCGATGAGAAACAAAAAGACGGAGAGTCGGTGGATACCTTCGTCAAACGCTTTCGCAATCAGGCAATGAACTGCAAGGATCCCATCACGGAGGAATTGGTCTTGCAAACCTGTCATAATAACTTGTCCGTTAACATCTTGGACGTTATGGGAGTAGAGCCGCTCAATACCTGGAAAGAGTTGAAGGTGCGCGGAGAACAGGCCGAACGCTTCCTCAGAAGGAGGAAGGTCGAAAGAAACCAACCGATGGTTAACCCTCTGAATTCGAGTCTCGTGTCTCATGATGAAGGGAAGGCACCCACAACAGTTATTGACGTTAATCAAACGTCACAACAACAGCTCCGAAGACAACAGAAGAATTCGGATCCAAGGCTCCAAAAAGAGTACTCATTCAAAGACGAAGACGTTCCAGCCATCTTCGAGACCCTTCTGAAAAACAACAAGATCAAGCTGCCGCCCACCACAAATCAGGAGGAAGCTGACAATACTGCAGATCCGAAGTACTGCGCGTACCACAGGAGGATCCTTCATCCCACCAAGGCTTGCTTTACTTTAAAGAATAGCATCCAAACCTTGGTTGAAGCCGGCGTCATAACACTAGGATAAGCCAAATAAGAACGGTAATACTCCGAAGAGTATACGAGTATAAATTGCTTCTCAATCCTCTGACCGGTATAAGAGGTTAAACTGCTTCTTGATACTCCAATAGGTATATGAGTCTAAACTGTTTCCTACCGTTGACGGGAAGTTCCTGGAGAATTTTTATATGTAATATTCTTAAGGATAACCCGATCATGTAACCGAATGCAATGATAAACCCAGTTTCGCGAAGGAGCTGGGGGTGAATGATTCATGTAACGGGAAGTTCCCGAAAAAATACTATATGTAATTCTCTTAGGGATAACCCGATCATTACAAACAAAGTGATAAACACTAAACCCCCACTATGATTTCCGAACACTCTTTTGCTGAGACGAGATTCGATCGCTTCGTTGGATCAATCTTCCCTCACAAAACTCCTATTGGTGTTTGACGACAGATCAACCTTTCCTCACAAAATCCCTAATTCACATGCTAGCCCGATTCAAACGGTAATCGGTAAAGGCACATCAAACCCGTTGATGGCTGGGGGTTTGCCAAAAATCCCAAAGCCTATGTCTAACACGCATTGCCGGTTAGTCTTTGACCGTAAAAAGGACAAAAGACCACATATTCAACATTGTGGCAGGTTGTTATTAATAACACCAAAATCCGTACCTCACACGCACGGGGAATTTTATCCTGAATCCTGAGTAGGGATAAGTCAACGCCTAACACGCGTTGCCGGTTAGTTCTTAACCGTAAAAAGAACGAAAGCCCACATATTCGACATTGTGGCAGGTCGTTATTCATAACGCCAAAATCCATGCTTCACACGCGCGGTGAATTTTATCTCGAACCCTAAGTAGGGATAAGTCAACGCCTAACTCGCGTTGCCGGTTTAGTCTTTCACCGATTGAAGAAGACACCAGAATTCCAATCTGGGGACTTTTATCCCGAAGCCTAAGTAGGGATAGGTCAGCGTCTAATACACGTTGCCGGGTAGCCTATTCCCGTAACAATGGCGAAGTCTATGTATTCAAAATCATAGCATTAAGTCTAAGGGAGTTCATTCCTTTAGCACAACGTCACGTGCGGAACGGACTTAAACAATCCGCATGCAAGCCCGATTCAAACGGTAATCGGTAAAGGCACGCCAAATCCGTTGAAGGCTGAGGGTTTGCCAAAAACCTTAAAGTCTACGTCTGATACACGTCGCTGTTTAGTCTTTTCACAGGAGAAAGACGAAGTCTACGTATTCAATATCATAGCACTAAAAGAGTTAACTCTTTTAGCTTAACGTCACATGTGGAACGGACTTAAACAATCCGCATGCTAGCCCGACTCAAACGGTAGTCGGTAAAGGCTTATCAAACCCGTTGATGGCTGGGAATTTGCCAAAAATTCTATAAGTGCGAGTCATTGACACATCAGCTCTGTTAGTTGGTCTTGTGACTCGATTATCCAACAATATTAAAATAAGATCCACAAATGTAGATGAATCAGCTTTAACAGTTGGTCCTGCAACCCCGACACTTGGGACCGCCGTGCTCTAATACCTTAAGAGCTTAAACTGTGTATACTCCAGTAAACGTACGAGTATAAACTGTGTCAACGTACGACGTTCGAAACCCTAGGGTCAACGCCGGTCAATGGGACCAAAAAGTCAACGTTCGGCGTTCGAAACCCTAGGGTCAACGCCGGTCAACGCGTAACCCTAGGTCAACGCCAATTAACGCGTTGCGACCAAAAAGTCAACGTTCGATGTTCGAAACCCTAGGGTCAACGCTGGTCAACGCGTAACCCTAGGTCAACGCCAGTCAACGCGTTGCGACCAAAAAGTCAACGTTCGACGTTCGAAACCCTAGGGTTAACGCCGGTCAACGCGTAACCCTAGGTCAACGCCAGTCAACGCGTTGTGACCAAAAGTCAACATACGATAATCTAAAACCTTAAAGTCAGCACAATATGACAGAGATAGTCAATTCAAAGTCAACTCAATGACACGAGCCAAACTCAATTCATCAGCTGTAGACTCGAGATTCCGACGACGGCCAGGCGATAAACGCAGCGCCGGAAGAACTTCAGTTATTCGTCAAAGCATCGAATAGACCGAAAATCGAAGGAGTCAAGAGTTGAAGCTAACTACAGGTCCTTTACGCCGACTGAAGGCTGGATCAATCACATCCAAAGTATTCCAGCCTCTTCTATAAAAGAAACGAGTCTGGAACGGCGAGATCGACAATCCACTATTTATCAAGAGGTTACAACGAAGACGGAGAAGATTAGAAACTCTAATCTCTCTCCCTTACAAAGCCAAAATAAATATCAATTTTTCTTGTCAAAGATACATAGAGAAACCCTAGATAATCTTTATTTATAGTCCCCCTCAAATTCGAGTCCAACTAGCTAAACCAATTCCCAATTCGTATCTGTAGGCATCGAAAATTACCTATGGGTCTCCACGAACAGCTCAGTGTTAAAGAACGACAATGAACATCACTATCTGGTTCACAGGAGTTCGACTGATGTCGGTGAACGCTTGAAGTGAACCGACGAACTACGTGAGCTGACAGAATTCCGGAATAACGAAGGTGCGGGCTAATCGGGAGCCCCGCGATGTTTACAAAAAGAACAACGCCCTTCGTGTCTCATTCATTCTATACATAATCTAACCATTGGAGCTGATAGAACTCTTCATCAGACTTCCAACGCATTTGAAATCACTCAAATCTGAGTTCAGACGAAGAAGTTACAGCGAAAACAGTCAAACGGGCATTAAAAACGTCTCAAAGCTGAACTGAGGCACCTACGGTGTCTCGGCCAAATCAAGACACCTCAAGGGTGTCTCGGCCAAGCCGAGACACCCCAAGGGTGTCTCGGTCAAGCCAAGACACCCCTAGGGTGTCTCGGTGCGGATTTGGGCCCTTTAAGTGGTTTTAACCGCTCCGCAACCCCTCATGCCTATAAATACAAGCCTTAGGCCTCATTTTTTCAGAGCTAGAATTTTGGAGATTAGGTGAAGCCCTGCCGGATTGAAGACTGAAGGTGCACGGATTTTAGAGAGGAGGAGGAGAGATCGGATCCAGTTCTTCAACGCAAGAGAGAGAGAGATTCATCAGATCTACATCACCCATACCCGATCCTTAGTCTTATCCCGTTGTGGTAATACTAAGAAGAGCAAATATCTCGCTTTTATCGAGATAGGCGCTTCAAGTTTCTAGATCTCCTCGCGGATCGACGAAGCTCTGCCCAATTTTCAGCAATCAGATCTGATCGACGGTGGTCCACGGATAAACCCCGGCACAGGCAAAGATCCCACGCAAGCAGAAGACCGATGAACGATCTCTGCGTTTGTTTGATAAAGTTGTAAACTTTTTTTTTTATTTTCATTGTGTAAGGAGATCTTATAAAAAGATCAACTTTTTATTTCATTCGAGTTTATTGTAACGACTAAAGTTGTAATAGATTCGATAACAATGGAAATAGCAACTTTCTCCGCAAACAGACATGCTTTTGGAAATAGGCTGATAAGGGAGTTAGAATCAGTCCACTTATCAAACCAGAATCTATAAGTTTTGTCATCCCCCACCTTCCATCTAACCATATTGAAGAATGTAGAGTGAATAGAGTGCAAATCAAATATGAATTTGGATGCGGAGCTATTTGGAACATGCACAGATGGATTAGAATTGTCTTTAGGATATAGAGAGAAAATGACTTTACTAATGATGGAGTTTCTATCAAAAGCTTTCCAAATCCACTTGTAGAGAAGGACATGATTGAAAGAAGAGATATCAATGACTCCCAACCCACCTTCATGCTTAGACTTACAAACAGTAGCCTAATTGACCAGGCATTTAACTTTTGACTGAGAATGGCTGTCATTCCATAGAAATTTCCTCCTGATTCTGTCAATGGCCTTAACAACCCATGAGGGCAATTTGAAGAAGGACATATAATAGAGAGGTATAGAAGAGAGTGTCAATGGCCTTAACAACCCATGAGGGCAATTTGAAGAAGGACATATAATAGAGAGGTATAGAAGAGAGAACAGAGTTGAGAAGGGTGAGTCTAGGGCAATTTGAAGAAGGACATATAATAGAGAGGTATAGAAGAGAGAACAGAGTTGAGAAGGGTGAGTCTACCTCCAATGGAAAGAGACCTGTTTTTCCAAAGAGATAATTTTTCATGAAAGAGTCTAGGAGAGGTTGTCACTCCCTTCTGGACAAAGAGTATCTTTAGAGAGGGAGACCAAGGTAAGAGAAATGGAGAGAGCCGGTTGAGCAGTTGAGGATGGATGCTAGTTGAGAGCTTTTGTGGGGGCATTTTGTCTAGGTAGAAGAGATTTCTTTTTTGAGAGTTGACTTGAAGGCCAGAGGTGTTAGCAAAGAGAAGCAGGATAGTTTTGAGTATGATCATGTCAGATGGAGAAGTCCTGCTGTGTCATCAGCGAATATCACTAACTGAGGCACGTGTCAGTTCTTGCTTTTTTATTGAGAATTGATGCTAGTTGAGAGCTTTTGTGGGGTATTTTGCCTAGGTAGAAGAGATTTGTTTTTTGAGAGTTAACTTGAAGGCCAGAGATGTTGGCAAAGAGAAGCAGGATAGTTTTGAGTATTTTCACACTTTTATTAAGACGGATATCACTAACCGAGGAACATGTCAGTTCTTGTTTTTTATTGAGAAGCTTGTTGCTTCTTATGTTGTGCTCTGATACCAATTGTTGCACGCCTATGCAGAAGCGTGCTCGCACACCGAACGAGTCTGTGATCACAGGAGAAGAGAACCAATTATACACGAGCAAAATTCAATCAAAATACGACAAATCAAACCAAACATAGAGATATACGTGGCTCGAAAATTTGCCTACGTCCACGGGGAAAGGACGGGGAGATTCCACTAAATCAAGGAGAATAAAAAGGTTACAATCTCACAAAGCTACTCACACAAACCCTAAACCAAATCTCCTAACTTGCTCACAAGTTCTCCCTCTCAAAGTGCTCAGAATACTCACAAATCTCTGATAAGAAATCCTAAAAAATCGTGTTCCTATTTATATCAAAACAGAAACTCAAACCAAACAGGAAACCAAAATAGGCCTAAAATCTGTCCGTAAGTCGACTTACCAGTGGGAACAAGTCGACTTACCATAAGTCGACTTAACAGTCACTATAAGTCGACTTGGTAGAGACCAAAACAACAACTAGATAACAGATCGTGAGTCGACTCATGCACAGTCATAAGTCGACTTACCATAAGTCGACTTATACCTATGCATGAGTCGACTTATGACAGAAAAACTGGTTTTTCCGAGTTCTCAACAATTCTCCACCTCGGTGAAGTTTTCCCAAAACTGAGCCGACACCAAACAAAGAGCACCAATACGTCATCTCTCTAAAATCGACTGTACCAATATGATTGCCTACGCACCCCCCTCTCGCAAGGAATCAAGCCGCCTATAGTTCATCCAAATGGCCGTCAACAGCCTCAATAATCACAAATGTGCAACAAGCTTTGACAATGATCAAACTTGTTGCTCGGAACCATCTTAGTGAGCATATCCGCCAGATTATCCTTCGTGTGGACCTTCACAATCTTCACATCGCCATCTTCAAGAACATCCCGAACGAAGTGATAACGAACGTCAATGTTCTTCGTCCGTGCATGAAAAACCTGATTCTTCACCAAATAGATAGCACTCATGCTATCACAATGAATAGTGACGGATCTCTGTGATATACAAAGCTCCTCCAAAAGTCCCCGGCCAAATAGCCTCCTCGACAGCCTCCGTAACCGCCATATACTCTACCTCCATCGTAGACAAAGCCACCGTAGACTATAAGGTGCATCTCTAACACACCGGTGCATGGGTAAAAGTGAACACATACCCCGTAGTAGACCGACATTTATCCAAATCTTCATCATAATCCGAATCAACATAGCCAATGCACAACTGCCCACCTGTAGTGTCCTGCTCCAAAACCAAACCAACATTGAGCGTACCTCGAATGTACCTCAAAATCCATCTCACGGCATCCCAATTACTCACTCCTGGATCGTGCATGTATCTCGAAACCATGCTCACCGCCTGTGATAAATCTGGCCTCGTACATAATATTGCATACATCAAGCTCCCAACCACGCTCGCATATGGAGTCTTCGACATCAACTCTCGATCTTCAACTATCTTCGGTGAGAGGTCAGCTGAAAACTTCAAATGGGGTCCCAAAGGTACACAAACTGGCTTCAATTCATGTTAATATGAAATTGTTGTAGAACATTCTTCAAATAAGCCACCCGTGTCAAACAAATTCTGCCATTCTTTTTGTCTCTGTCGATCTTTATCCCTAAAATACACTTAGCCTCACCCAAATCCTTCATCTCAAACTCCTTTGAAAGTTGTGTCTTCAATTCAACTATAGAAGACCTGGAAATAGAGGCAACCAACATGTCATCCATATAAAGCAACAAATAGATGTACGTACCTCCTTTCAACTTATAAAAATACACGCAAGGATCAAACTAGCTCCGAGTGTATGAATGACCAATCATAAAACCATCAAATCGCCTATATCACTATCGAGAAGACTGTTTCAAACCATATAGCGATTTATTCAACATGCAAACCAGGTTTTTCTTCCCTACAGCTCGGAATTCCAATGGCTGAGTCATATATATTTCTTCATTAAGATCACCATGAAGAAATATCGTCTTCACATCCAACTAGACTAATTTCAATCCATACTGTGCCACCAAAGCTAGCAAAATCTGAATCGAAGAGTGTTTCACCACAGGAGAGAAAACGTTATTATAATCAATAATTTCCTCCTGTGCATAGCTCTTCGTAACCAACCTAGCCTTGAACCTCACTGGAGTACCCTCAATGCCCTCTTTCTTCGTGTATACCTACTTGTAACCAATCACCTTCCTCCCCTTTGGAAGCTCAACAAGCTTCCACGTATCGTTCTTGTGAAGAGACTCCATCTCCTCCTGCATAGCTACCTGCCATGAATCAGCCTCCGAACTCTGCTCGGCCTCTCTGAAAGTAGTAGGCACCAACTCATCGATACTCTCCACCGGAAGTGCATATGCAACTACTGTGTCGGTATACTATGCTGGCATCCGTATGTCTCCCCTCTGTCTCTGACCCATAATAGAATCCTGAACCTGAGCCGTCAGTCCCTGATCCTACACATCTGTACCCGTATCCTCCTCGTCATCGCCGTGCTCGCCTGACATCACCTCAGTCGACACTCTAATGGATACTATACAATCTAGACAATGTGGAGCTGCATCGATCTCCACCACCTATGATATCTCCTCCGTCGGGTCACTCTCCATCTGATGAGAGCTGGGAAGCTTCAAGATAGAAGCCTCATCAAACGTAACATCCCTACTCAGCATAATCTTTCTATCAACTGGATCTCATAGCTTGTATCCCTTGACACCACGCTTGAATACTATAATTATGGCCTTCCTAGCTCAAGGTTCCAACTTATCAGTCTTCACATGATAGTATACAGGGCATCCAAATACATTAAGCTAGTCATAGTCGTGTGCTGACTCTCCCGACCATATCTCCATAGGGGTCTTCCCCTCAATCGTAGACGAAGGTAGTCTGTTAATAAGGTGGCTCGCATATGAAAGTGCATCAGCCCAAAAGATCTTCTCCAAATCACTATGCGCCAACAAACATCAGATCTTTTCCAACAAAGACCGATTTAACATCTTTGCCACCCCCATTCTGCTATGGTGTATGACTAACTGTGAAGTATCTCTCTATGTCCTGGTCTTGATATAGCTGTAGAAAGGGGTCTGATGTGTACTCGTCACCGTTGTCGGATCGCAACGTCTTGATCTTTCTTCTAGTCTGTAGTTCCAACCTCTTCTTCCACTCTATGAATATATCTAGGACTTCACTCTTCTTCGCCATGGTGTACACTTAATAACGTCTAGAATAATCAGCAATGAACGTGACGAACCAATATCGACCACCAAGTGAAGCAGTCTTGGTGGGACCCTAAATATTTGTGTGCACATAATCCAGGATGCCCCTCGTCCTATGAATGGCTATCCCGAACTTCACCTTCGTCTTCTTGCCAAGAACACAGTGCTCACAGAACTCAACTTTTCCACTCTTGGTTCCCTTCAATAGCCCATGCTTGCACAGCGCCTGCAGTAACTTCTCTCTTATGTGCCCCAATCTGTAATGTCAAAGTCTGCTAATGTCCGCCTCTGAAATAGCTGAAGCAACCTGACCAAGAACATAGTGCTCACAAAAACTCAACTTTTCCACTCTTGGCTCCCTTCAATAGCCCCTCCTTGCATAGTGTCTGCAGTGACTTCTCTTCTGTGTTTCTCAACCTGTAATGCCAAAGTCTGCTAATATCCGCCTCTGAAATAGCTGAAGTAACATGGCCAATCTCGGTGCTCCCCTTCAGATAATATAAGTTCTGACTGTGGACTCCCTTCATCACCATCAAAGATCCCTTAGTAACCTTTGCTACAACATCCTCAAAGGTCACCCTGAATCCCTTTGCTTCCAAAGCTCTAACTGAGATAAAATTCTTCTTCAACTGAGGAACAAATCTCACCTCCTTCAATTCACGGACTACTCCATCGTGCATCTGAATTCTTATGGTACATATCCCACAAATACCACAGGATTGATCATTTTCCATGACAACAATACCTCCATCGAGTCTTTCAAATAATGAAAACCAATCTCGCCTAGGAGTCACATGATAAGTAGCGTCAGAATTAAGCATACAATTTGATGCATCCAAGTGGTTCACCTCCGGAGTAATCAATTGAGAAAAGCTCGAATCATCGGAATCATCATCTTTCGTAATATTCACCTTATTGGCCTTTGGACCCTTCTTCTTGCTATTCTCCTTCTCCTTGATCTTTGAACAGTCTCTCTTCTAATGTCCCTACTCCTTGCAGAATGCACATTGGTTCTTTCATAGCTGGTGATGGCCACTTGACTTTGGCCTGTAACTATTACCACCTCTCGGATATGAGCTTCTACCTCTCGTCGACAAGGCCTCTCCTGAAGTACTAGCGCGAGAAGTCTCATTGTCCTTCCTCCTCAAATCATAATTTGTTAAAGCGTTAGTTACTTCACTATAAGTGATAGAAGATCTCCCATTCAACAAAGTAATCACAAATATATTATACTCCTCATCCGGTAAGGAGCCCAACAAAATATTAGCCTTGTACTTATCCGATATCTTCTCATCAATATTTGTCAAGTCCGACAATAACTTAGTATAGTTGTTCACATGAACTGCTAGTGAGGTTGTTCACATGAATTGCTAGTGAGGTACCCCTGAACATCTGAAATCTGAATAACCTACGCAGCAAGTGTAATCTGTTCTCAACACTTTTCGTAAGATACTTATTGTTGAGAATTTCCCACATCTTTATTGCAGACGTCACCCCAATCACATCATATTTCAACTCATGTTCCAAACAAGACCTTATCACCCCACAGGTGTTCATATTCATATTTTCCCATATCGCATCTTCATATTTTGGTTTCCTCTCATGGACCATGATGGTCTCCTCTAAATTCTGAGCATTGAGCGCATCCTGAACATCTCATCTACAAACCAAAATTGATATTATCGTCATACTTCACCACATTAATTTTAGTGTTCTGAAAACCAACTTGAACTGTATCCGCCATCTTGCTGCTTTCACCAACTTCTTCACCCATGATCACAAACTCTAAATTATAAAGAAAGATTCAAACTTGATATAATTTAGAAGTTACCCAACTGAACCCTAGAACGGATTCCAAATAGATCTCCTAACCATATGAGGAAAGCAAAATCTTCAACGATAACCCCAAACACTATTTCCACCGAAGCCTAGAACTCCAAGAACCAAGCTTCCACAATGAATCTTCCTCCACCTAATGCCAAAACCCTAGATCTAAAATTTATGCTCTGATATCAATTGTTGTGCTCTGATACCAATTGTTGCACGCCTATGCGGAAGCGTGCTCGTACACCGAACGAATTTGTGATCACGGGAGAAGAGAACCAACTATACACGAGCACAGTTCAATCCAAATACGACAAATCAAACCAAACACAGAGATATACGTGGTTCGGCAATTTGCCTTCGTCCACGGGGAGAGGATGTGGAGATTTCACTAAATCAAGGAGAGTACAAAGAGCTACAATCTCACAAAATCACTCACACAAACCTTAAACCAAATCTCTCAACTTGCTCACAAGTTCTCCCTCTCAAAGTGCCCTGAATACTCACAAATCTCTGATAAGAAACCCTGGAAAATCGTGTTTTTATTTATATCAAAACAGAAACCCAAACCAAACAGGAAATCAAAACAGGCATGAAACCTGTCCGTAAGTCAACTTAACAGTGGGAACAAGTCGACTTATCATAAGTCGACTTAACAGTCGTTATAAGTCGACTTGACAGAGACCAAAACAGCAACTGGAGAACAGATCGTGAGTCGACTCATGCATAGTCATAAGTCGACTTACCATAAGTCGACTTATGTTTATGTATGAGTCGACTTACGACAAAAAAACTGGTTTTTCTGAGTTCTCCACATCTTATTTGTTGACCGAGACATGTATTGCTTCTTGTTATTTTGCCCAAGACATGCGATCGATTTTGTACCTATCTTTTTATATATACAAGGACCATCATTTTCCATTTGCAGGCACTAATATTTTCGCAATTTATGTTTTGCCACCATTTACCCACAATGAAAATAAATATTTGTTCTCATTTTTACCGAGACATGTATCATTTCTTTTTTTCTGACTTGAGACTAGGGGTGAGCACGGTTCGGTTCAAACCGAAAAAACCGACCGAACCGACCCAAAAAAAGCGGTTTTATGAGTAAGACGGTTCGGGTTGGGTTGACAATTTTTCAAACCGACCCGACCCGAACCAACCGAATATATTCTCTTGCCTCAAACCCTACCCGTTTACCCGTTTACCCCAAGGCAAAGCAAGTCCGTTACTAAAAAATTACAACGTCAGAGTCTAGTATTTAATCCAAAAGGACAAGTTACTTCACTTAAAAACAGTATACATACATGAGCAAAAATAATAAATTGAAGTGAAGTTAAAAAATAAATACATGCTGGCATAGGGTAATAAGAATATATAAAAGATAAATTGAAGTGAAGTTATACTTGATGAAGTTAGAACCGAACAAACCGAACCGAACCGCACCGAACCGATTTGCAATGGTTCGGTTCGGTTTTGAATTGGAGGTGGTTTGGCTCGGTTGTTCAAATTTTGATAAAAACCGATCCGAACCGAACCGTGCTCACCCCTACTTGAGACGCGTGCGGCTTCTTGTTTTTTTTTCTAGTTCTAGTGAAAACATACATTGCTTCTTGTTATTATGTTTGAGACACGTGGACAATTTGCACCTACCTATTTTGTGCGCTGAGGACCTTTTTCCATTTTGGCCACCCCTATTTTCACACCTTATGTCCTCCCACCATTTTACCTAATAAAAAGAAAAGCAAATCTTTAGACGATAAGACCCTTTAATATAATGGCAATAATGAGGAGAGAGAGAGAGAGACAAATGTGCAGGGGACAAAAAGGAAAATATATAAATATTTTTAAAAGGCAGACAATAGTGAGCTAATTTTCGCATTATTTTCCACTTTCAACTCATCTCCTCCCTCTCCTCTCCTCTCCTCTCCTCTTAAAACCATCTCTTTCCGATTCTAAAAATGGCGACTTGGGTTTTCTGAACCTGAAGATTCGTGCCCAGCTGCCTCTTTCCTCTAATTCCGAGGTCCGAACATTGAATCCTTCTTGTTTTCGCTCGGTTCTTTTGGAGAGTTCTTTCTCTGTTGAGTAAATTCAAGCTTCTTTTTAGAGTATTAGAACGAAATTGGTTAGTTTTAGCTATACCTCTGCAGCCCCTTTATGATAATTGATTGCGTTATCTGTTATCTGAGCTGAGCTCAGCTGATTTTCTCCATGTCAGCTTCTGTTATCGACTGTTAGAATTCTTAAGTTGCTCCCTCTGTATGTGTTTTGGGTGTTCTTGTGGTATTAAAAAAACGTTTTTTTTTTATTTTTTATTTTTTTTACAGGGAGAAACAATGAAATTTCCTTATCTACATACTATGGGAAATTTTTTAAATTGGATAACTTTCCAATTTTGCACTTTTTAATTTCCTTATTCATGGGGGAATGAATTGGGGTGTTGTTTGTGTAGGAATATATGAAAATTGATTGATGTTTATATGATTTAAGGATTATATAACTTGTTGCTGATTTAAGTGATTGATCAGTAAATCTTTTGCCTAAGGGTGTGAATTTATTATATTTAACCTTTTACCTCCCAAATTACAAGTAACTCTTACTACAGACGCAGCTACTTCTTTTCGCCTGAAGAAGTTTATTTTTCTTGTACTCCCTAATATTACGTCACCCTCAACCAACAAGTATATTTATGCTTATTAGCCCAGTTAACTGCATTAATCTGCTGACTGTTATTTGCTTCTGCTCGATAAAATTCATGTTTTACCTTTCCTACAGTCTTTATAGTCTTACCGTTTGCGTAAACTAATTATGTAGCAGCTGTAGAAGTGAATATGATGAGGGAGTCTGAGAATTTCACATTCGTTAATTATGAGAGAACTTTATGATTTAGCCTAGTGTGTGATCTGTCTAACTATTAAACAAACAAAAGCAGATGATCCTACTGTGTTAAATTTTCGTATCTAGATTTTATTTTCGTCTTCTCTTCTCTTATTCATTACTTCATGAATTGCTTTTGCAGGGTAATAATTTTCCCTTCGTTCTTGCAGTTCAAATAAATATGATATCTCCGACTCAATTTGACACCTGTAGGAGTATGGAAATGTTTGCGACCAGTCATCAAATTAGCATGTGGGATGACTCCTTTAAACCAGAAAGCAGTCAAAATACCGACTCATCCACAGTTGTAGAGGCAGAGGGCAAACTTGACAATAGGGTGAGCCGTTTTCAGCTTTATTTTTCTCTACTGGCTTTAAAATATATGTTACATATATTTTCTTCCTTGTTGATGATAATATCTTTGTTTGTAGTGATAAAATGTATTGCATAATGATTTTTGTAGTTAGAGGATGCTCTACATGAAATGTTAAGGCCATCAACGCAATTTGAGCAGGAAGCAAACAAGCCTTCAGACAAGGTAAGCAGACCACAAAATGTGAGAAATCTAGAGTTATGCATCGAAAGCAGTAATTGATTGGAGTATTTGGACTTCTTTATTAGTTGAAACTTTAGGCTTTCTGTACTTAGTACATGGTTACTATTTAAGAATGATTTTGTGGAACCGATATTTTAGCTATGGAACTACATATGCACCTAAAATTTTTTCAGGTAGAGTCTCTGGATGGTAGTGTTTGTGTACTTCTCTGGTTGGAAAAAGTTGAAAAGTTACCTGAATGTTGTTGGATAATGATTGACTTATGCAGGTAGTAAGACGTCTTGCACAAAATAGAGAGGCTGCCCGCAAAAGTCGTCTAAGAAAGAAGGTAGATTTATAAAATTAAAAAAAACCTCTAGGCACCAGCATTTTTATCTTCATAACACAGAAGAACCTAAATGTTAAATGAGTATTACCAATAAATAATGGAATTAGATATTCAGCTGTTACTTCCCCCTGTAGGCTTACATTCAACAACTAGAATCAAGTCGTATTAAGTTGGCTCAGATTGAGCAGGAGCTTGAGCTAGCCAGACAACAGGTAATGACACTAGTTTCTTTCTTTTTTTCTTTCCCCCTTCTATTTTCTTAACTGCTCTTTAGCTAATAAGATGAAATCTGAGTTGCAGGGTTTATACATGGGTGGACATTCAGGAAATTCTACCCTGGGGCAATCAGTTAATTCAGGTGTGCTTACTACTTGAGTTTTATTATATTTTTATGCCTAATGCTTTAAAGCATCTTATGCTAACTTTGCATTACTTAGGCATTGTGAGGCTTTAGTTTTTTGAATGCTAAGAGAACTGTTTTCCCCCATATTTCTTTTTGAAATCTTATAGCTTTGGCATTGGCTATTGTATGATTATAAGTATGCCATGCCTATTTCAAGTATCGTCTAGAGCTTCATGTTGGTGACACATGAACCCGATTTCTGTGTTATTTTAAAGATAGAAAATATCTTCTCATGAAACAGTGCACATTCTAGTCGCTCATTATTACTTTGTGAGCCCTGCTAATCTAGAACATGATATATTTTATCTTCCAAGTATTCTATTAGTTTATATAATACTACGGGGAGACTCTGGTTTGACATCCTCCAAGGAGAGACAAGTAGATCACAACAGAAAAAAAATGCCTCCTTGACACACTGAATTTCTCTAATGACTATGGAGTTTTAAGAAAATTTAGACATCATCTTTAGGTCCACACGATTTTCCAGAAATCTTTTTCTCCATTCCTTATAGGCGCTTGCAGCCAATGATTCACCCTTCTAACCTCTTTATAAAATCTTTCAATCTGGAACAGTTCGTAATAAATATGAAAATTCTACAATATGAAGGTATTTAAACAGGAAGGGTTCCATACTTTGCAAAAGATTATGTATTGATTCTACAAAGGGATTAAGGGGGTGATCCATTGATTTCAAGAGGGCTAAAATAATGGAGAATGGTATGGGGGGAAATATTGTCTAAAAAATCACATGAGCTTAAAGCACAACTTCCCCAAGAAATTTTAATATTTCGCTTAAAAATTCATTGTCTTAAATATCCAATGCAAATATGTAAAAGGATCTGGCTTTATTCTTTTTTCTTATTCGACTCATGAGAAACTTAATACAACTAACTGAGATTTTTCCTCATAATGTTATTGACTATAGCCTTGTGAGTTATTGTAGGAATTGCTGCTTTTGAAATGGAATATGGACATTGGATTGAAGAACAGAATAGGCATGTTCGTGAACTCAGGGCTGCTTTGCAAGCAAGAGTATCTGAAATAGAACTCCGGATGCTTGTAGAAAGTGGAATGAGACACTATGAAAATCTTTTCCGGATAAAAGCAATTGTTGCCAAGGCTGATGTCTTCTACCTTATGTCTGGCATGTGGAAATCATCTGCCGAGCGTTTCTTTCTCTGGATTGGAGGCTTTCGACCTTCTGGGCTCATAAAGGTGATTTAGCTTTATTTTGGGACATATAAAGCTGTATTGCCTCTAGTTCTGTAGTTTCTTCCTTTATTTAGCATCTAACTATTTCCTTGGCCTGGTATTTGATTGTATGCATCAATTTCTACTCATACACAAGAGTTAGGGTTGTTAAAATGATTGCTTCCTAATTTTTTACTCGTTTTTTATTTGGGGGAAATTTGTAGATTCTTTTTATGCCTTACTTTAGAGGTAAGTGGTAACCAGTACATAATGTGTATACGGCTATACGCTGTAATCCTACTGTTAAATTTACATAGTGGTGCCTCTGAATTTTGTATTATGAATGTGGAAAACTTACTTAACATTTGTGGTGGCTATGAAAAACAGCCAAAATCACAATATGTTTCTGTTCATCTTGTGATTACAATGAGAAAGTTATCATAGTAGGCCGTTATGTTGATCCCAATGCCTATTTTCTGGAAGTTTACATAGTCAACCATCTTTCTTTTGAAGTATCAATGCAAACGGTTAGTTATTGTAAACGTCATCAAGAATGGCTATAAGTTTATAACAACAATGATAATTGATAACAACAACATGCCTTTTGCTAAGAGTCTATTTGGCTCAAGATGCAATACAGACCCATTTGTAGTTCTCTTGTGCATCTTGTGATTAGAAATGAAAAGTTTCACTGGGTTGATTAGATTTATGATTTAACAGTATCTTAAGCCATGTTATTTTGTTCTGAGCATCTAGTAAAACATTATAGTGTGAATCCTCAATTTACTTGGTATATATATGTATATAGTCAATGCTGAAATCCTTCATCCTGAAACCATATGCATTGGCAACCTAACTGTTACATTTTCATTGCAGTTTGAGATGCTCTTGATCCAAGTAAACAATGATTCTCAATTTGGAAAACCTTCTGCGAACATTGCTTGTGTATTTGTTCATATTGTTATGATAGGATTTCTTCTGCTTCTATGTTTTCTCTTTTACGCATTATTTTTCCTTACATCTTAAGAAGAATCTGGGCTTATTTGCAGATAGACCCTCCGTACCAATTGCGGATAAGCCGCTGTAGATAAACCCCCCTGAATGAAATTTTTTGACTCTTCTATCCTCAGAGAAAGAATAATTTGCCTTTGACAAGTAGACCTTCTGAGGGCGAAAGAGTCAAATAAATTTTACTTAGGGGGTGTATCTGCAACAAGTATAGGATTTCTATCTGCAATTGGATGATAGTACAAGGGAATTACCACAATTAACCCAAAAATCTATAATATCTGGAAGATGCGTGAACTTTGAGCAATCCTTGCTCACCTGCTTCTCTTGGTGTTCTACAGATTCTCTCCCCTCAACTGGACCCTCTAACTGAGCAGCAAGTAATGGCCGTTTGTACCCTGCAACAATCATCTCAACAAGCTGAAGATGCTCTTTCTCAGGGATTGGATAAACTTCAGCAAACCCTTGCTGAAACGATAGCAACAGACCCTTTAGATGCTTCTGGAGTGGCAAACTATATGGGTCAGATGACTCAAGCTATGGAAAAGTTAGACGCCCTCGAAAACTTTGTCAATCAAGTAATGTTTCATAACCCATTATCTTGCAATCTCTTTAGTCGCAATTTCCTTATCCCTGGTCTCTTGGATCTCTTTATTGCTTTATGTGACAGAAGAACTAAAGAGTTTAGAGTTGGAGCCATGAAGAGATGAGCTAGGGAAATCTCATAATTTGCCATGTACATTTCGAAGTTTGGGGTTTTGTCATATTAGACCCCCAAATCTTTGTTTAACTCTATATTATTTCCTCAGTTCTATACATTTCTAAATTAGATCCCAAATCTTTGTATAGGTTCGAAATTGGGGTCTTATATATTTAAAACAACTTAATAGGTTTGTGGGTCTTATTTAAACAACTTAATAGATTTCGGGGTCTTATTTAAAACAACTTACTGAATTTGACGGTCTACTTTATAGATATGAAGATTTTTTTGGTTTTTTTTTGTGTGGAGGGGGTTGGGGGGGGGGGGGGGTGGTAATATAACGAAAACCCTTTGAAGTTAATGAGACTTCAACAATAATGAACACGACAATGACATCTAAGAACATTCTTTTACGGAACAGGCGGACCATCTAAGGCAACAAGCACTTCAACAGATGCACCGGATCCTAACAATACGTCAAGCTGCACGTGCGCTCCTTGCCTTGGGTGATTACCTTCAGCGCCTGCGTGCTTTGAGCTCCGTTTGGGCTGCTCGCCCTCGAGAACCCATCTAGAAAACCAAAGAGAGTTTTGTAAAGTTGCCTGATTTTCCTTTTCGGTGGCTGGGGTAATTGTATAATCATACGTGCCATGCATGGAGGTTCTTGAAGGTTTGTTAGGTAAAAGGGAGGGAAATGTGTAAATATTCAGCCGGGTGTATAATAGTTTAGAAGCTCCCCTATCTATGTTTAAAGTGTAATTTATGATTCAGCTATTTGCAGTCATAATAATGTTATATAGTATGTAGTATAATTCAGTTTGCGGGGGAAGGATAAGACGTGATTTGTCATGATCATGCGATGGCAGTTCTCTAGATTTTAGACATTATCTGCTACAATTTTTGTCTGTGTTGTTAATTATTCGAAGGAAATAGCTTTAGGAGATTATTGTGTAGGGATTGTTGAGAGCCATATCTATCTGGAAGAAGTTTAAGCAGAACCAGTGTCAAAATGCTCTGCTGATTGTTGATTATTTACGTCCATGATGTTGCAATTACAGTCTTTCTGCAACCGCTGTTGGAAAAAAAATGATAATAATAAAATACAATTATGTAAAGAAATAGGTACCATTACCACCGTTACTGTCCTTTTGCAAATCGTAAACATGTAGTGGTAGTTTTTCACGTAACCTTATCCTTAAAGAGGACATATTTGCTAACAGGGTAGAAGCTCAAACAGAATCTGGAAATCTTCGTACGGTATCCACACTCCGCATTTTTGCCAAGATTCTTTGAAGCTATACCCATACTCATACCTTAAACATAGACCTTTACTTTAATTCACAACTGAGATGAATCTTTCGGCGAACCATGCACATGTGTACACTCCTATTTATCAAGGAGTTGTGATTTAATGATCTTGTAGTACTCCTCAACTAGTTCAGTTAAAAAAAAAAAATACTTCTGACAAGAATACATTCTATTCACAATCATAGAGCCAAGTGTTAGATTTGGTGACCCCAAACTTATTCTCTTGTGTCCCCCAAAATTTAGCGCATGCCATCCGAGTCTCAGATTCGATGATAAGACGCACGACACAATGGTATAAAGAGGGTAACAAAGCTGACTGAATTTCTCTAAATTTTCATTCCTCTCTCTAAACTTGTATTCCAATCAACACAAATGTTTCATTACAGATGGGGTGATTCAATCCAATTCCCCTCCGTCTCCTTGTCCACCCAGTTGGACCACTGCAACACACAGCTCTTCTACTTGATTTCTTACCTGCCCGAACTCTTTAGAAACTTCACAACCCTGATATAGCATAATCCAATGCGTCGACTAAGAAATCTACACACCAGAAAATTAAGCCATTTCAGACGATATTTTATATGCTAATCATTTTATTGATAGGCAGAGATAACTGTGAGAGACCTGCGTCTGCTCTTGTGAAGCACATTGGTGGTTTTATTCTGAAGACATTTCCATGAAGTCCTCCTTTCCCAACTAGGACACCAAGATCTACAATAAGAGCGGAAGTTTGTGAATTTAATAAGAGCAGAAGTTTGTGAATTTTATCTCCAAAACACAAGTAGCAGTGTTTTGAGTAAAGTTGAAGACCATACCCTTCAGCTTCTCAAACAATACTCCTGTCTCTACCTTGGCAGGAGTCTTCTCTTTTCTATCAGTCACAAGCTCTACTCCTAGCATCAGACCCCTGCCTCTCACATCTCCAATGACTGAGACAAAGCGAATAGTCATTAATAAAGGAAATTTCATTGACATAGATGTATTGGTGGATGAATTGTTTGACTGCTTATTCTTTCTTAAGTAGACAGGCCTTCCTATAATTTTAACAACTGTGATTTGTACCCAAACTCTTAATCATGGGTTATTTTAGCGCACAGCTAATTTTTTGAAATCCTAATCCTAATGGTATCAACAAATTGAAAGATCGCTCCAATATTAACTATCAAAAAGTTAAGAGGATTACTTTCATGCTTTTGCTGAAGTGCTGTCAACCGCTCAACTAAGTGGGACCCAACATCAGCACAATGACCTTGTCGCTTTTCCTTGTCAAGAGCCTTGAGCACTGCAAGTCCACCAGCAGAACACACAGGGTTCCCACCAAAGGTATTGAACTGAATTTTTTGAGACATCACTTGTGCTATTTCAGGAGTTGTCACCACTGCTCCTAGTGGTAAACCATTGCCAATACCCTGAAATATGCAGTAAAATCAAATAACTGCAGTGGAAATTCAGGCATGCAATGGCATTATCCAACCTTGTTGTATGAACATCAACCATCAACATACCGCAAGTCTGCGTTTGGTTTGGAGGGGGGTTTTCTAAGGAATAATTTTCCTATTTTATGGGAATTGAATCAAAGCAAAAGAGGAGTAAAGAAAATGACAAACAGGTTAAGGGTAGAACCAGTGCACTATCACCAAATTGATCTTACAACCCCTGCAGTTCCATTGTTGCCGAAAAGAGTTAATAGAACCTCTGAGCCAAAAATCTATTGCGGCAGGTAGACCCCCTGCAGATAGACTCAGGAGGTCTATCTGCAAAAATAGAATTACAGGGATAGTAAGTACAGTTTGGCGATAGTACAGGAGGTTATCCGAAATTAACCCAGAAATATGGTTTAGTATTTATCTTCTGTTAGATCCCTCACTCTCCAGCCCCCAAAAAGGTACAGGTCATAGAATCAAGAAAAATAACTCGTTTCGTTCTTTATTTATCTTGCCATTTCTGTTTTATTCACTTTTTATGTCCTCCTAGACATTCAAACACAGTTAACAACAATAGCTAAATGCCTTCTGCATTTTTGGTATCTCGTGGATATAATATTTAACATATGCATGTAATCTGCATACCTTCGCCATTGTGACTATGTCTGGAACAACACCCTGAGTCTCAAATCCCCAATAGTGACTTCCGGTGCGACCAAACCCACTCTGAACTTCATCGGCTATGCAAACACCATCAGACTTGCGAACAATATCATACACCAACTTTAGGTAGCCAGGAGCCAGTTCAACAGCACCTCCGACTCCCTAAAAAAGTTTGGAAAAAATTGTTGGGAAACTGTTTCTAAAATAAAAGAATTGTTTGAATTTCATTAGAATTCAGGAGCTCACACCTGAAAAGTTTCAGCGATAAATCCTGCAACTTTGCCAGAAGTACCATAAGCAATATGATCTTCTAATTCTTTCGCATAACGTGTAGCATCAGATCCAAATACCCCACGGTATGGATCAGGATTCATGATGTGATGGATTTCACCCTGTAGTAGTTAGAAAATAAAGGACTGAGACATGCTTTAATTAACCGAATTATATGCCACTTTGTTTAGGAAAGGTATTATAGCATAGAAAATATCTTCTATGAAAAAGAAAAACTCTTTTTATGGCTATTTCTAACTTGACCTCTTTTCTTACTATTTTGCAGAAAAAAGTACTTATTCATGAGTTTTTGACCTTTTAAAAGTAGGAATAGCTCGCCAATTGTCTGCTCGCTTTCCATAACATGGGAGGAACTACATGGAATGAGCGTAAAACTAGGAACTATGGCACTTTAGGAGAAACCTAAGAACTTACATGCTAAAAGCCCTAACGCAACTTTAAAATGTATACCACACGCTCGTCGATGAAATAAATACAAAGGTAAGTGTTTTTAATTTCACTTAAAAAGTAGAATAAATTAGAGAACAGGGAATGAAAGTAAAATAATACAGATGACAGGCAACATACTCTTCCAAAAAATGAACACAGGAGGTGAGTAAGTAGGAGAACTGATCTGCTAGCAAGCAGTCATAACTATAAAAGGAAGATATCAAAGGAAATGCAAATGCATGCAGCATGCCTGCTTCGATTATACTGGTTAATCCTCCTTCAAATTGACCTCAAAATGAGTTTTTCCTCTTCAAATCAATAATAACATCCATGAAGGAAATCATACCTGAAAATTTGACCATATTTAGTTATTTCTATTAAAAAAGACTCAAACTGTATTAAAGTGGATAAACCTAACTGTTTCATTCTACTGTTGCTTGAAGAGCTCCGGTTCTAACTAATTAATTTTACCTTCTTCTGATCACTGCATGAATTTAATTCTTAATGTTCTTAACAACTATGAATTAGTTTTGACTCAACAAATCTTCTTTATTTCCAAGGGATAAAAAAATGGCATCCTTATTTTTTTTTCCAGATAAACCTGCTCCTAGTCATGGTTCTGCATTTATTTATCTCCATAGACAGCTGTTTCGCAATTGTCTAGCATTGCATTCCGAACTTATCATGAGGGTTCTTGCATCCCTCTTTACCTACTTTCAGATATACTTAAGCACTCCTTGTTCTTCTTTCCTACCCAAACGCCTACTTTATCTTCAAATTGTTTACTCGACTCTCCACAGTTCCGTCTTTTTTAACATGCCTACTCAAAAATTTAATCATTTCATTCACCTTGAGTAGAAAAAAATTCACCAATCCAATGACTTATTTATTGCGAGATAAAAGAAAATTAAAACCTCAACCAACGATATTAGGATGACTCCAGACCCTTGAGTATGGGCACATGTTGCATCACTATATGACGATTGAAGAAAAACATGCATAATTAATTAACGAAACCCAGAAGTCCCACCAAATCAAATGCCTTGTGGAGTCTATCTGATTCAAATTTAATAAATACCAGTTTAGTATACACCCTTCTGCAATCAAATTTTCGTTAAAGAGTTATATACATTATAGTTATTTTTTAAAACTAAGGCTTTAACTCCCAAAAAAAAATTAGATGGAGGCAAATGATTCATGCATATGATTCTTAGTTTTTGTGATGAAGATTTTTTGTTATACTTGGCTTTCAATTACATGTGTATCTGAAAATACTCAAAAATGAAGTAGTCAATGAGCAAGACTCCTATCAACTTAAGTTGATGTCCACCAAAGTTTGTAGCCACACATTTATTAATATAAAACACCTTTTTATATAATACATGGATCCCTAGGCATTATGAGTGGTTAAAAACTTTGGTGGACACACTATTCTCTATCCACTTAAGTTGACACAAGTTTTTACCGTAGTCAATAGTAATTACTGATGCATTATCTCAGAAGAAAAGCAAAATCACTGCTTAGGCATGGCATTAACCTGAGGTATTGGGTATTTCCAAGTATTCAAAGCTGTTAGGCCAATTGTTCCTGCACTTCCACCATGATATGCATTTCTCAGGGCAACCATGTTAAGGTTACCAGTGTATAGACGAGCCATCAATGTTGCTAACTCATTAGCTTCAGTACCCGAATTGACAAAATAAACAACCTGCGCATTAAACAAAACATTTGACATGGTATACATATATGTCCAGAAAGGGATTATAAAGAACCCTTGTGATGTTATTGAACAGCTGGCTTTTGCCATATTTTCAAGATTTAATCTCCCCTCCAACAACAGCACAAAAAGCTAAAAAGGAAAAAAAAAAGTTAAATAATGTTGTAGTATTTCATGTATCAGAGTGCTTAGCTTATGTCTATGATCATAGTTATTGAATTTATCTAACCAATGAATCTCTGATTACTAACACCTTACATAGAACACATGCACAAAAACATACACTAAATAATGTACATGATGGAATTTCTTATAGCCTGTATGCTAACTGATTTCACTTCTTTCTGATTTATGCTTGAGAGAAACATACATGAATTACATTTTTTAAGACGTTATTTATGTGTTACCTTATATAGAGCAAAAACCTCTTTTGGTTTGAAGTCAATAACCATTCAAAAATTATATGTCATTGAAGGGCACAAGTGCGTGCAGTAGATCAGTGTACTCATAATTCATCTGTGCTTTGTGAAACCATTTTTACAAAATTATTTCAGAACTTTATTGATTCAGTCCCCTGCATCTCAGAGTATGCTGAATGTTCTTTAATGACACGAATCCTTGATGGTATAAGAAAACAAGCATCTCAAACTTCTAACTAATCTAGCATGCTCATGACAAACATGAGTTAAAATGATTCGTTTATAATATTGTCTTAAGTCTCCAATTTTCATAAAGTGCGATATATAATTGCATACCCATTCATGAATTTCTTACTTCAGATTTCTAGAGTAAGAAACCAGAGTATTCTGAAAAAGCAACTTGACTGGAAATACAGTTACTATGACAAAGTTTCAAATCTCAGAGTTTCGATTCCATTCAACAAGAAAGCAAGCCTACATAATTCCACTACATACCAATACATGAAGGAACATGGGAAGCTTCACGATAAGACATTAAATTTTATATGAGTCAGCATAATATAGCGAGAAAACCAAACTAAAATGCGTCCTATTTTCCCACTATACAGGCAGTAACAACTAACAAGCAACGGTTCCTACCACCTTTACATGTTTTGGTTAAAATTTTTCCATAAAATTAACCGACATGATACATACAAATTACGAAAGAAAAAATAGGTAAAACCATAATAAAAACATATACCTTTAGGTTTCCCGGCATTTTTGACGCTAAAGCTTCTGCAAATTCAACAATTGCATGGTGTAGATAAATAGTGGTGGTGTGCTGGAGGATCTTACTTTGCTCCACCACAGCATTCACCACATCAGGATGGCAATGCCCACATGAGACTGTCACAATGCCAGCAAATGCATCAAGATAACGCTTACCACTCTCATCATATAAATATTGCATCTTCCCTTCCACAATGTTGAGCTGAAATAATTGTAATCATCTAAAATTATTAAGAAAATAAATCAAAATTGCAAAACAATATGGAAATGTCTGAGGAAAAAGAAGCACCTGTCAGTAAACATTCGATCTAATAATTTAAATATGCATTGGGCACGAAAAGGTACTTTCTATGATAATCTTAAAAGCTACAATGCATAGTTACACAGTCTGTGGTACGTAATGGGTCGTGGTAAAAATTCAAATACGCAATTCACCACTTAGAAAATTTGGATTCGAGGGGGGGCAGCTTGCTTCGGTATGCAAGTTCGCCCAGCGGTACTTTGTAAATTTCTGTTGACTACGCTTATAGTTTTCCAAATTGTATACCAGAAAGCTAGAAACTACAAAGCTAAGCATGCATTTCAATATTTTTTTTCATACAAACTACTTAAATACTTGTTTTTTTTATAGAGTTTGCTTTTTTTTCTATCTTTCTTTCTCATAGTTCGTGTTGGGATCCTGGTTTCATTTCACGTTTTATTAACATAAAGTATTTAGTTACAATAAAGTCGCCTCCTTTACTCAATTGCTCACATCGTATTGCATCCTGTGCATGTGAACTGAAAGACACTCTGAGCCCCGCATATTTGTAAGCGGTATGCTAATTTAAGGGGACCAATTCTTGTATCAGAGTGAATTGGTTCACAATGTACCAGGAATCAGTTTGCAAGAACTATATGACAGTTCAAGGAGGGAGGGAACCAGGAAATCGCACAACTATGCTACAAGGTTCCCTTTTGGAGGTAGATAAATTACCCTTTTGTCAAGAGAAAATTTCCAATAATTAGATAATGAAGTTGCTTCTGCATGATTTAGCAAGAGCTATATCCATACAAATATAAAATTTTGTCTTTGAGAATTTTCATTAACAAAAATTAAATCTTTGGGAGGAACCAAACAAAACCCATGTCCTATTCCTCAAAAAGGCACAAACTGTTGACCCAAATCAGGAAAAAGACCGCATAATCACTTAAAAGCCACATCGTTTTCAATGTGCCTTTGGCTTATGAAAACAAAATAAAAGACTAAATGAAGGTTAATTACCGGTTTCTGATAGTAATAAAACAGCGAGGGACCGAGAAACTCCTTCCTCTTCTTCATGATCTCATCTCCCATCATCCCTTTATACGGCCGAGGGTGGTGATCGAACGGC
>NC_033796.1:40443061-40461930 GCF_001876935.1 Asparagus officinalis | reverse complement strand
CCGACGGAGCTCCGAGCTCCGCCGCAGTAGACATGTCGACGCGAATCCGGACATGGCGAAGGGATTAAAAGCTAGGGTTTTGGGGGAGGTTGGATGAGAGATTGCTCAGACTGGGGGGTTTTGGGCCTTTGGAGGGTTGTCTACAGGGGAGGGCGAGGAGGAGGTAGGCGTTTCGGGGATGATGACGTAGCGAGTGGGGCCGAGTTCACAGTGTTTGGTAAGTTGTTGGGTGTCTGGGCCTGTTTGTGTTGATTTTCTAAAATCAAAGAACAACAAATAAGATAAGGAAACCATTTAAACTTGGTTTCCATTCATTTCCTTTAAAAAAATTATGAAATGAGTTTTCTTATAAATGAGTCACATCATCCAATAATATGGTAACAACTCATCTCATTTCATTTCTTTCTTTTTTTAGTTTTAAGAAGTGAACCGGACACAAGTAAAGAGCCTATTATAGGAAATAGTTTATTATAATTAATTTCCTTGTATATTTAGCCAACCAAATAGCTCCTAACTGGACGATTTTTTGGGTTAAAGGGGAGGGCTGAGGTGGAGATTATGGATGTTTTGGATGGGCTCAAGGATCTGCATGCTAGATGTCGGTCCCACTTTAGGAGTGAACGCCCGAGGTGGTAGCGGTCAGCTTGGAAAGCTTTAGAGTACCAAACATGTGAGTTGAACACTTAACAACAAAACATGTGTCTCATCATAACACTGAAGAACTAGATTCGCACTAAAACTGGCAACTAGAGGTGCTGAACTTTATCCGTATCCGAGAAAATATCTGTAACTGTATCCATTAGGATACAAATATGGCTACTCAAATCTATAACCGATAAGATATAGTTACGAATATGATTTTGTAGTAAAGTATCAGGAATCATATCTGAAATATCCGAATACATATTAGTTATATTGTTACAATTGTTTTATTCTTTAGATTATGGATATGAGGTTAATTTTGACGATCAATATATCTAATTTTAACTTTTCAAATATAATGAACATATTAATGAACTTTTTTTTGTATTACATGAACTATTTTTTTTTCAGCAGTATCTAGTTTTCTCTTATCCATTTATATCCGCATGCATACCCACCTATATATCCGCATGTATATCCGTATCTGTATCTGATTTTAGCAGATATTGATATAAACTTTCCTTACTGAGGTATATCTGTATCCATATCTGTATCCAAATAAGTAAGCGAATATGGATATGGTAAGCATCATATCCAAGCCATATCCTGACCAAATGCACTCCTACTGGCAGCCCCTCAAGCCCGACAGCTTTCACTTATTTCAGAAAAAACGGATCAAAGCTAAATTGCTATACTTAAGCTGGAAATAGTCTTTTAAACTAGTTCTTTTCTGGACCATATTCTTTCTAGTGTAAGGGTGTGTTTGGCGGCTCCATAAAATTTGTTTTAAGTTATACAACATCAATCTAAAATCTTATAGTTTAGTTCGGCAAAAATTGGGCCCATACAAATTAAACTAGTTCTTTCTAGTTGAAAAATCTTGCTTCTAAACTAGTTTTATTTTGTAACTTACTATTTATACAGTTCAACTTTGGCCTAGTTTAAGAAAAAAATAGTCTAGTCTAGTTCAATTGTGAAGTGGCCAAACACGCCCTAATAGTAACCTGGTTTAGGTTAAAACTGGACCAGGACTAATTCCAACCCAGTTTTTCAAAGGTTTTCAGACACATTCTAAGTTTTCTCATGAATTGTCAAAAGAACCAATGCGTCTCTATTTATGAATTATACTTATATCTTATTATACAGAAAATGGGAGCTGATTCAAATGCCTATTAAATAGTTAGATTATTATTGATCTAATTATTTGCTTAAATTTGATTTGGAGGGCCCTATGAGAATAATCAAATAACTTTTTGTTGTTAAGATACTAGATAAAAAATATGTAAAATTCAAAAAGTAAATATTTGATTCAATTAGTTATTAAGTATTAGTTTAAAATTCAATATGTCGGGACTTATTAGTACACACATATAATACTTAAGCTTAGTCAAGATTATAGGTTTTTCTAAGGGTTTGTTTGGCAACTACAAAAGAAGACTAGATTGAAAGTACTTTTTCCTTAACTAGGTCAAAGTAGATTCAAATACAGGTTGAGAACTAGTTAAATGGTAGAACTTGAACTAAGAAAAACTAGTTTGACTTTGGCCCAAATATAGTCGAACTACAAACTAAAAACCAGTTTTATGAATTGCTAAACAGTAAACAAACCCTGAGAGATTTAAGAGTTATAGGTTGATGTAGAGCATATATTTATACACTATAATCACAATCATAATTATAATTATAATACACAGGAAAAAGTTTGCAATTACTAATTTGATTAGCTCATATAAGAATTAACGGAAAATTGCCTATAGCCCCTTGAGATTTAAGAGTCATTGCTTCCTCCCCTCAAAAAAAGGATCTAATATATTTACCCCCTAAACTTTAAAATTCTATACTAGCCCCCCTTGTCCACATTACTGTTTTAAAGTATCCCAATAATAACCTTCTCAAAATCTTCATCAACGTCTCAACGATGCTCTCTCTCCTCCTCTATTCTCGGTCACCACATCCTTTCTCAGTCGTTACCCTCTCCATGCCGGTCGTAGTAGATCTCTTCTAGGCAGCCTCTCACCAGTGATGGAGGTGACATCGAGCTTAATGGGATGCCTAACATGGCGAACTTGGCAATATTGAAAGGATTTATGGTCGGAAAAGACGGGATGTATTATAGGTTGCCTCAAATAGTCAAATCCATATTGCTTTGGGTGTTCCTTTTGAGGTTGGTTTATTTTGATCAAGAGTTCTACTTACATTGGACTTTACACAACCAACATATTATAGGTTTATTTCTACTTGGACTCTTGTTGGGTTTTAGGACATGTTGACTTCTATTTCTATTAGAACTCTTATTCCTTAGACAACAATGAGTTAGGATCTTCAAGGCTATATAAGAACAGTCTTTCAAGATAATTAGATGTATCAATCTTCAGAGCGCCAATCAAGAAGAGAGAGTTCTTTTATGAAGCCTATTTGATATTCTTCTATTTTGTTCTTTTAGTTGAGAGTTGTATTAGGTTTTTGGGGTGTTATTTAGGATTGAGTGATTGAGAGATCCACTTTGTATTCCTCACAATTAGTAAAGTTTTTTTCCTTCTTCGCCCGTGGACGTAGGCTACAAGCCGAACCACGTATATCTTTGTGTTCTTGATATTTTTCGTACTCTCGTGTGATTGATATTAGCTTATCCTGGGGAATTTGTCATAACAGGATGAAGGAGGCGATGGGTGTGCTATAGAAAATGTGTCATGGTTTAAACATTGGAGAGCACTACAAGCGGTAGAGGTTGGGGTGACGAGGGTTTTGCTTTAGGTGCATAACGATTGCTTGCCGTTGGTGAGAGAGGTCGTTAGTGATATTTTGAGGATGTTACGGTTGGGAAGAGGTGTTGTTTGTTAGATATGATACTAACATTGTGTTTAGGAGTTCACTAGGTGAAGGAAAGTAAAGATAAAATAGAGAAAGAAAAGATGGGGAAGAGGAAGGCAACTATAATTATTTGTTTGGGAGTTGAGTAAGGGGAATGGAGGGAAACTTAGTTCATTATGTTTGGAAGTTCTAACTAAGGAAAGGGAAAGGAAAAAATGATTTTATTATTAACTCTGAGTCGTTGATCCATAGTGATGACAGCCAAATATTAATTTTTTAAAATTTACTTTCACTATCCTTCCCTAAACTCCAATTTGGAGGAAAACAAAATTATAACTTTTTAATGAAAATTTTACTTCTCCTACTGTCCATTACCTTCCTCAAAAAACTCTCAAAAAGAGTTAACTGTTATTTTTCCTTCCCTTACCCTTGGCTGCTACTCATCCATACACATTGTAAGACTATTTATGTCATGCCGCACTAAGAAAATGTGAGAGATTTCATAAATGGAATTTCAGAGAGATTTTGATTGATTGTTTAGTGATTATATGAACAAATGCAAATAGAAAAGGCAAATTGATTTCACGAATTTTAGTTCTTAAAAATTTATGAATTATGTTGTTCATATAGATAAGTTTTCCTTGTATGATCATAAACTTTTTTTTTTGAAAGGCGGAGCAGAGGTGGCCGATGAGAAGTCGGAGAGATCTCCGATGGGGCCGGCGGCAGTGGGTAAGGAAAGTGTTAGTGGCTATTAAAGGAGGAGGAGCAAAGGAGAGAATTATCCACAAGTCTAAAATGAAGATTGGGAAAATGGTGTTTTTGAAATAATTAAAAACATTAGTGGGAAACTTGGCTTCTAATTCTTAAGGCGCTAGTGGTAATTTCCCCAAGAATCAATTACTTAAACCGACTTATAAAAACTGACTTATAAAATATATACGTGGAGGATTATCTGCAATTAAACCCTATTGTATACTGTATTCAATTTTTGTTAGCTTATTTAGGCCCGTTTGAATAATGAAAGTATTGAAAGTAAAAAGTAAGTTACGGAAGTAACTTTCAAAACTATGAAATAGTAAGTAGCGAAAATAACATTTTTTTTGTTTGTTTCATATATTTTTAGAAGTAATGGAAGTAAAACTTCTTCCTCTTCATTTATTTTTTTTGTTTGGATAATATTTGGAAATATTACTAGGAAGTAATTTTGAGAATTATTTTTTCTTTGTGGACCCCATCCTACATCAACTTCTGCCGTATTTCAGTGCATTCAAAGGTGGAAAAATATTAAGGAAATACAGGTGCCAGCTAGATGCCACATCAGCTTTTAAAGAAGTAACGGAATTAGTTTTTACAGAGAAACAAACATAATTTTTTATATGGAAGTAACAAAAATGGACTATACTTCATCTACTTCATAACTATTTTCGTGCAAACAAACAGGCCCTTAGTATTAGTCTCTTAAATCTTCAATAATTCCATAATGGTCCCTCAAAACTCAATAATTAATTATTAGTCTCTCAAATTTTAGGGTTATTACAATTTGATCACTCAATGACCAAAATATCCTCAGATAATTTATTTTTGGAGAGTTATTGCTAATTGGCACTCTAAAATTTACACCTTTCTAAACTCTATTATTCTAAAGTTTTTTTTTTTTTGACTCTTTCATACTCCAAGATTACACCTTTCTTTGACTTTGATACCCCCAAAATCTTTTTTGACGCTTTAATACCCTTAAATTTACACATTTATAACTTTCATAACCCCAAGATTCCACAACTTTTAACTTTGATATCTCAAAGTTTACACATTTTGAATTTTAACACCCTAAAGTTTGGGATGTCAAAGTGCCAAAATTTTTAGCATTTCAAACTTAAAAAGATATAAACATTGTTGTAAAAGAATATCAGAAAAAACTTTAAGATATCAAATTTTTAAAAAGATGCAAAATTTAAGATATCAAAGTTAAAAAATTTTGGGTATTAAAGTTAAAATGGTGTAAACTTTAGAATACCAAAGAGCAAATATCCCTTTCTTTGAGCAAGATAATTTTAAAAAGAGAAATCACGAGTAAGAGGTATTTTGGTCACTGAAGGACCAAATTGCAAGAGGCTTTAGGATTTTAGGGATTATGAGCAATTATTGAGATTTGAGGAGCTAACATGGAACTATTGAAGATTTGAGGGACTAATATCTAAATAACCCCTTTTTGTTCCCATGCTTTTAAGTTGAACAAATTTTTAAAATAGACCCTATTAGAAATTTATTTTTAAAAACCGACCTCTTTGAACTTTATTTGCCATTGTCGATCCAGTTTCAGCCATCTGGCTGAAACTGGGTCGAAAATGGCAAATAAAGTTCGAAAAATTTATGGGATTTAAAATCCCATAAAGTTTAGTGTCTAATTAGCCATGCTAATGAAAAAGTCACCCAAACTTCACGTGAGTTGAAATCACGTGAAGTTTGGGCGCAACTTCACAGGATTTCAATTCTCGTAAAGTTGCAAGAAGCAACTACAAGAGAGCTCGAAGTGAGCTCTCTGCCAAATGACCCTGCAACTTCACGGGATTTCAAATCATGTGAAGTTGCAGGTCATGCAGAAAGATGCACAGACTGTGTGCATGTTCCACCTAATCCAAGTGCATGTTCCACCTAATCCAAAACCCGTTGTATATAATAAAACTTCCGCCCCATTCACAACAATATACATGAAAATCCAATCATGAACATCAAATTTGCTGCATATATGCTGATTGCAACAATATACATAAAATTCAACCATAAATCAAAACAATACACATGAAAATCACATATATAAACAAAAAACGATCCACACAAGCAACAAAAAATTGGAACAATCTAACCATATATATTATTTAAATTTATAATCACATTGTAAATTTCACATATATCCTAAAAGTCCTCCCCCTTCTTCTCCCTCTCTTACCCCTTCCCCTCACTTTTCTCACCCGTCCCCGCCCCTGTTGTCCATGCTGATGAGCCTCGATGATCTAAGTATCTGGTTGTGTACAAGGCTAAAATATTATAAACAACGGTTTCATCGCACCAATCCATCGAAAGTACATGATTTGGATATAAACAACGGGTTCATCACACCTCCTTCATATACAGACATATTATTCTCGAGATAGTTAATCTTCCCATCATACGAGCAAAGAATTACGATTCGATCGTTTCATCATTGTCTCTGAAGAGTGAAAAATTCCAATATCAATATTACACGAAAAACACAAAAAATATTATTTACAATTAAATCCCATAATATCAATTTTACACATCCATAATTTTTACCACAGGTCAAATCTTTATATATTTTTATGATAATATTCACTTTTAAAAATTAAAAAACAATACACTAATTTTTACAATTTCCCCTAATTTCCCCTCTAACTTCATATACAAATTTCTTTAATTTTTCTTCACAAATTCATAAATATTTTAAAATTATTTCAAAATCTAAACTTAAACAAGTTATTATTATGATGAAATAGTGAGAATATGTAAAAATTTAGGAGGAAAAAAATTAAAATTTTTACCGAAAATTTGCTAATGCCCTAATTTTGAAATCCGGCGAGCTTCAGTGAACTTCGGCGCGCATTTCAAAAGGTCGGCGACAGCGACAGCGGAGACAGTCGACGGGCCTACACAAACTTCATGGGATTCCCATAAGGTTGCAGGCTCATTTGGTAGAGAGCTCACTTCGATTGATTTCAACTCCCGTGAAGCTTTGGTGCATTCCTCATTAGCATGGCTAATTAGACACCAAACTTACACGGGATTTTAAAATCCCAAGAAGTTTTCGAACATTATTTGCTATTTTCGACCCAGTAGCTAGCTGGCTAAAACTGAGTCGAAAATGACAAATATATTTTAAAGGGGTCCTTTTTTAAAAATAAATTACTTATAGGGTATATTTTGAAAATGTGTCCCTCTAAGTTCTACCAAACTTCATAGACTAGCGTATCAGCCACGTGTCACATTCACAAGGGGGCCCAGCCGGACGAGATCCTCTCCCTTCCCGCGGACTGATTAGAATCTCTCGCGGGGAAGAGAGCGGAGCATCAGCTCACTCAACCCTAACTTCCCCCAAATCCCCAAATTCGAGCTGCCAAAATGAGCAATATGAAATCAATTTGTCGCCCTCACCCTTTAATCTCGTCGTTCATCTCTTGCTTAGACCGATCGCAGTCTCGCCTCGTTCACTTCCTCTTTCGAAGGCCCTAGACTTCGCCTCTCTCCGATCTGTTCCTCATCTTTCCTGGTCGACGATCTTCCGAAGATGGCGACGCCCTCGCCGCGGTTCAATTCTAGGAGGACGCTCACCAGGGTCTCCAATTGGAACTCTGAGAAATCGCCTTATGAAACCCTAGGTGGACGTTCGATTTCTTGGAATTTGGGCTTCGTTGCAGAATTCATAATCAAAAGTTTATTTTTTTTCAGTTGAATTTGGTTTGCAGAGTTGGAAGGGGATGCTGACGAGGAGAAAATAAAGTCCGCATACAGGAGATTGGCTAAGTTTTATCACCCTGATGGTACGCCTCTTCATCTCAAACCCGATTAACTAATTTTACATGATATTAAATTGTTAGCTAGACGTTATTAGAGCATACATCAGTTGTACGCACCAAATGAAATGATGCCTAAAACAGGGAACCCTACGGCCAACATGACAGAAGTTTCTAGCAAATCCTATGCGTGTGTGCTACATGAAGACCGCTGCCTGCATGACTTCTTTCATTGATTGTGGTGGGAAGTCTAGACTTCGTCATGAAAAAAAATTGAAAGCTGAATTGATAGGAATCGTTGCTATCCTACGCCCCAGTTTGAAGGGCTAAGTTGGTTCTGGGAGCCACTTCAATAATCATACTAGCCCTCCGGCATATTGTCGGTATTGAGAGAAAACTTCTTCTTGAGGACCTCCATAATCCATATCTTGATTGCAACCCTTAAGGAAGGAGGTAGTGGGCGATCATCAACCTACAAAGATCAAACGAGAACGGTCGTAGCAGTGCTAATGATCGCATGATCTTCTACCACAAAGTGGACTGCAGAGCCATACTTGTTTGCAATAAAGTTTCAATCCAACTTTCCAAGTAATTTCACAATAATATTGAATTTAAAATACCAAACTTTAACTTAAAGAATACAACTTTCAATTGTGACACGCGATAAACTCCGGTACAAAATGGGAACACCCAAAGATATAATGAATGCTGATTCAAGCATAGCAATCACTCACGCTCAATATCAAGATAGGTCAAATTCATTACACGACAATGGCATCCACCTTGTCAAGGCAACTTTAGGAGCTGTGCTGATCATCTGAATCATAAAATAGATAATAAAAATAAGAGGGAAGATGAACGTGATGAAGCTTTATCTAGACTGATGGAGCTCTCACAACTTGGTCAGCTTCAGTGATTATGCACCCCAATCAGCGTTCATCGGGTGAGATTTGGGTAGTAGATAGATTTGGCTTCTTTCAGGATCTGAGTGTGCAGGTCCAGGCCAGATCCTGCAAACTTGGAGCCAGATTGATTAGTTCCTCACTGGATTGGTGGGGTTCCTTGGGTTGACTGGAGACACGATCACGAATATCTTTTCCCCTCCTTATCTCTTCATTCTTTGTATCCGTAGGAAAAGGGAGGGGAAAGATCACATCGATGCAGGGTGGAAATCTGGTAGAAATATCCCTCTCAAAAATTCTCATTTCCTTATCTACTGTAGCTTTGGGGTCTCCATATGCTCTATGAGACAGGTAACCAGTATTTGTATTGTCAGATTGATATGAGGTATGAAGGATGGTGAGTCCTTTACATTAATGTTGGTTGAAAATAATTTGCACCATCATCAGTTACAACGTTCATGGGTTCCTACTTTTTCAATATATAACAAGGCTTGTGAACTAGGTAGTTTCTAGCCAACAAGGTGTGAATGGTTTTGAGATCTTGGCAATATAACCAATCATGATCATTTTTATTCTTTATCAGTTAACCTTTGTCTTTCAGACATTTTTTCAGGAAATTTCGAATTTGAGAGTTTTGATGATGTTACATTTGGCCACACTTCCTGAGATCGAAGTGATACATCATATGATAAAATTATGTCATTATCACCATTCCAGGAGATCTTCGCTCCATTTAACTTTTATATTGTATGTGCGTTATTAAGTTCAGTAACTATGAGCAGATTTAATGAATTACTAATTATATGGAGATATTATATGTGCATCTACGGATATAGTTTTTTTTCCCCTCCCTCTGAAGGCTTGTGGTTGGAAACTTCCAGTTTCACGTGTCTCAAAGGTGTCTTGCATATTTGATATTTTTTCCTTCTGTCCTCTTGAGGGATCTTTTTATGCAAATGAAAACTTTGTTGTTATTCTTTTATTTTTCACATGTGTGGAATATATTATCGTGCTTCCTCTCCATAGCTTTTGATATCTATGCTACTCTATCTTTGCCTCGCTCTGGAATGCTTAACTGATAATCATGTCTCGTGCAGTATATGATGGTAAAGGGACTCTTGAGGAAGGTGAAACAGCTGAAGCTCGATTCATCAAAATTCAAGCTGCATATGAGCTACTCATGGACGATGAGAAGCGACGGAACTACGACAGGGATAACCGTGTTAACCCAATGAAGGTACTCATTTTTTGAAGTAGTAAATGCAATACTACTATTGAAAATGATGCTGCTTAAAGATTTTGTGTTAAGAGTCTGAAATTTACCAATAGGGCCACCGGTACTTGTTTCCTCTGCTGACATCCATTATATTTCTGTCAGGCCTCTCAAGCGTGGATGGAATGGTTGATGAAAAAGAGAAAGGCTTTTGATCAGAGAGGTAATATGGCTGTCGCAGCTTGGGCTGAACAGCAGCAGCGTGAGATGAATATCCGTGTTCGTCAGCTTTCCCGCTCAAAGGTGCAACCACCTAATTTTTTTTTCTTACTTCTAATATACTTCTTTATTAATTTTGAGTTTCATTTCTTGTTTGACAATCCAAATTTGCTAGAGACCCTGTGTTAGATGTACTAAAATTTACATGAAATGTGATTAAGAAACTGACAATTAAATGAAGCATTCACAGCAGCTTGATTGTCATATAGGTTTGTCCCACTGTTATGAGAGCCTTCTCATTATGGATTTGAATGCTATAGCCAAACTTCATATGATCAAATGTCACATGGCTGATGTTGCATTATCTGATTTATCTTATGTTACTTTTGGGTAATTCATAAAACTACCATGAACATTGAGGGGTTTTATACACAACTACTTTAAACCTTTTTATTAGAGAAAACCACCATGTACTTTCAAAACTGCATAAAAATACCATGAACTGTTGGAAATGGTTGCGAACATCATCAACTGTTGGATAAAAAGTCTAAATCTATTCCTTGAAAATAGAAGGGAAGGGGTGATGGTAATACAGAAGACGCATAAAATAGGGCTAAACTGCCCAAAACATGTCTCACACTAGACACGTGACAACTTATGCTAAACACTTGACAATGTACCTAACTGCTGTTAGGCGTTGTAGTTTACTTAAAAAAGGTTTATGGTAGTTCTCTGTACCTAAAAAAAAAGAAAAAGAACAAAGGTTTATTGTAGTGCAGAATTCACCAAAGTTCATAGTAGTAATGTGAAGTTTACCCTTAATTTTGCTAGGAGATCCGCGATGTCATAGGTATATTGTCACGCTTTACATATTTACCTAACGTCAGGATGTATTTCAGGTTGACCCGGATGAAGAGAGGAGGATACTGGCAAAGGAAAAGAAGGCATCCATGGAGTATTTCTCTACTACGCTGAAGAGACATACACTTATTCTGAAGAAGAGAGACTTGATGAGGAAGAAGGCGGAGGAGGAGAAGAAAAAGGTCATTACTCAGCTCCTAGCCGCAGAAGGCCTTGAGCTTGATACAGAAAGTGAAGATGATCGATCTTAGTGAAATGTATGTAACATCTAATTTAAGTTGTAAATAGGGCTTCTGAATGGTCCGTTGTTTGTATTGTTTGTTCTTGTGGCCATTATAATTGCTGGATAAATGGTCCAGCCAATATACAAATAGGAGGGAAATTGTAAGCAGGAATTCTGTATACATACATATAATTCTTGAATTTTTTTAATGCGACTGGTCTAGTTTTTAATTTGCTGCAGATGAATTTTCATAATGATATCAAATATAAAAATTTAGAAAGATGAGAAGTCGATATATTAAACACCAGCAAAGTCCTTGTTCCTTGTTTCCACTTGAATGAGTGGGCATCAGAGGCATATAATTCTTTGAATTTTTTCATTAATTTTGTGGGCATCAGATGCATCTAGAGAAAACGAAAGTTGGTCGGTCCTCTTTTTCAGGTCTATAGAGAATGTCACAGATTACTAACATGAAAAAACAAAACATGTCACAGATTATAGAAGTACTAATCATCACAAATCATTCATCATGGAACACATTTTCTCAGGATGAATCAAGGGTAAAAAGAAGTGTTCTTGGGAAGGAAAGTGCATGAATTTTTTGAGTGAAGCAGGCAATCATGTGTTTGATTAATAGGAATTTAACAAAACAAATCAAAGTAAACAATGTGCTCAAAAAAAAAAGTAAACGAGTATCATGCTATTGCCTAGGCAAGGAGGAAGAGAGACTCATTTTTCTATGGGCAAAATTACTAGATTGGCATATTTTGTTGACTCGTAGTGAACATTGGTATATTTTCTTACTGTGGCGACAATTTGGTATGTTATGTAGACTATGACAACAAATTAGTCTATATTTTGACCAGAGCCAAAATTCCGGCTAAATTGAGTCACATGACTCCTCAGATATAAGTAATGTGGATTAAATGCGCTTACGTGACAGGGTAACTTAAAGGAAAAAAGAACCAAACATCCCACCCACCAAAAAATCTCTATTTTCTCTCTTTTTCTCTATTCATGTGAGGGAGTGGATGAATCTTGATTTGTGTAAATTAGGGCTTTTCATCCCATTGAGCCATTAGTTTGCTTCTTACATGCTCATACTTGAACCTGACTTTAAGCAAGAGCTTGAGGATAAAGAATCTAACTCCAATTTTAGGTGCCCCAACCAATTTAATGCTAAGAGGGAGAAGAACCAAGAATCCCAAATTGAACCCTAGTTTTGAGCCCTGTTGTAGGAAAAAGAACTCTTTTCGCAATTTAATTGATCCCAATTACCGTCATGTTAGCAGCCACGTGAGCCGCACGTGAGGATCATGTGACTCAATTTGGCTGGAATATTGGCTTCGGCCAAAATATAGGCTCATTTGTCGTGGTATTCCACATAACATACTAGCTTATCGCCGAAGTAAGAAAATATACCAATACGTCACTAAGGGTCAACAAAATATACCAATCTGGTAATTTTGCATTTTTCTATAAAACACTCCATCACCTTTTCATTTCAAGTGATTTGTACCACATGACTAGGGTTCGACGTGGGCCGGGTCGACCCACGGATTGACGGTTCCCAACCCGTCATGGGTCATGACCCGGCCCGCGACCCATGATATACACGGGTCATGGGTCGGGCTGGGTCTAGCCTCAGACCCGAGGTCAGAGAAGTAGACCCGACCTACACTGGCCAGGCCCACGCCCGACTCGGTTCGCTCCGGCCCATGATATATTTTTTCAGTTAGACTAGTTGTTCCTTTAGCCCTTCGGGTCTGCAGCTAGCTGCCAACAAAGACAAAATGTTATAGGTCTTTAGCTCATGGATCTTTTGGCCCATTGAGAAACAAAGCAGTAACATTTAAGCTTGTTGCTGTCTACTTAGAAGGATGGAAAAGTTTAATAAAAATTTAAAAATAGCTTAATACAAGTTTAAATTACTAAAAAAATAAATTAAAAATTATTTTATAATTATAAATACAAATTTAATATAATTAAAAAGGTAAAAAAAAGTTGGTCAAAAAACTCATGGGCCGGCCCACGGGTTGTGATACCTAGGCAGGTCGTGGGCCGAGCTGAGTCCGGTCTTAGACCTACGATCAGAGAAGTAGACTCAGCCCACTCTGACCCAGCCGGGCCCGGATCAAACCTAGTTCAGCCTTGAACCCAGCAGGCCAGGTCACGGCCTGAACCGGCCCGACCCACGCCCACCCCTATACATGACCTCCTCCTATTGGTGTATTAGTATGATATATGTTACCTTGGTGATCATGGAGTATTTTAGCATTTTTCAGGTTCCTCGTGCCAAAAATAAAAAATACCACTCGCGCTAAATACACAAATAATGAGAGTCTCAACATGCTTATCTGAATATGAACTATTTAGCAGAAAGTAATTGGAGGATTTTGTTGGCATTGGAACCAGTAAGGGGCCTTAAAATAAAAAATTATTAAAACAGATTCGATAGCTCTATCCCCGTCATCCTCGCGTCAAACAAACATGAAAGATACAAATACGGGCACATTAATAAGTGAAACACGTATCCTACATGGATATGTAGTATCATCATTTATCAGTACACACTTTTCATTTGCATCACCCAGGGACCTGTCAGCTTCAATAGCCAAGCCATTGATACAGTAGGCATGAAGCGTAGCATTAAGAGTAGAAATTTGCGCTTCTCTTCTAGGCTCATCAAATAGATATCTAGCTCGTGAAACACGATCACACAACGAGTAAGTAGTGATCCACATGCATATATGAATACCAACTATTTGGCAGAGTGTAACTGGAAGATTTAATGTGGCATCACAACAAGGTAACTAAGATATCTTAAAAGAAAAATAAATTATTAAATATATTCGAAAACTATCCCTCTCATCATAGTACAAAATTAACCGCTACCTCGCTGCAGCCGCCCTGAACTTCGTCACGATCCCTTGCCGTATCCGCCGCCTCCTCCTTCCCTCCTTTCCCACCACCACCTCCTCCCCCTTCACCCTCAAAACCCTCCAACCCCCTCCCTTACCTTCTCTCCCCTTTCAGCACATCTCTCCCACAGCTACATCATTGTCGTCGCCAGCAAATCTTGCATCATCACCAACACCTTCACCAGGGAAGAAATCCACCCTCCGACTCTCCCTTCACCACAGTCCTGTCTTCCCCTCCGTCTTCACCCTCTTCGATACTTTTGATCCTCGACAAGAAACAGACCAGCATACTCTACTGGTGACTGAACGGAGTCAACAACCGCCGGTTGATTCTCAAGTTCGGCAACATCGCTAATCCGAACATACACTCATTATGGGCCTGCAACGGGAAAAGTGTACGAGCTTCTTTCTAGCGGGCGTGCTTGCGTCACTGGGTACGACAACACAAACGAAATAAGTTTGAGATTGGACAATAATACTGGGCGCGACAATTTGCGCGACAATTTCACAAATCTCTACGGGAAGCTGAAATCTGAGAAGAAACTGCTGGTGTAGGGTCTGGTGAAGTGCCACCGGGAACTGTTGATTTAGGTTTATAAGCTTGGTTCTGAGGATTATGGATTATTCTGACTGTTCTGATGATGATGAGGTGGTTTGGACAATGGTGGAGAGTACAGGGAATTGGTGCTTGTTTATGAATTCAATGGGGAGGGTTCAGGCGGCGAGGCAGGAGCCGGAGAGGGACGAGCAATTGTGTTTGTTGCCGCAGGGAATGGGAATTGGGCGGACCTTCCGATGGGAGTTGAACAATCTTTGGTCTGTGTCTTGGGCGCTATCATATTTGGGTCTGTCATTGTCAGGGGCAGATCTAAGATTTGTCCCAGACTGCGTCCCCATGTAGCTGTAGAAGTATTAGTAATAAATGCAAGTAAATATAAACAAATTAGTGTCCCGTGACACCGATAGATACTATGATGATACCGCGTTTCTTGATTTTTGGCCAAGTCGGTGGTCTTCTCTCTCCCAATACTTTGTACAAGACTACATGATAAATTTACTGATATGCTTTCATTGTGAAGAATAACGTCCATTAAGTTATAAAGATGAGGAAACAAAGAACTACATCCCCTATGCTATTCTGAAAGATGACTGTCAAAATATCTCGCTTTCTTTGTGCAGTTCAACAGATTCACCACATCCAATCCAACAAGAAAGTAAACCTTATGCTATTCAACAACCAGCTTAATTATCTAGTATGGGAATCCAAACCGCTAATCACACATTACATAGAAACTTCAAGGTGTATAGCTGAGTATTACAAATAAAATCAACAAATCTAAGCAAACATTAACTGATAAGCATTCAAGATGAGAGCCAAACAATTGTATGAGAACTTTATGAATATATGTAGTTCTCGTTGTACTGATATAATAAGAAAAAAACTCTACGAATTTAATAAATTTAAGCATGAGTTTCTCAAGAAGCATATACAAATATGAACTTGACCATAATTGTCAAATTCAATGTTCTACTGCAACAATTAAGATATCTTATAATCATGAACTCACCATTCGAACAGAACTCAAAAACTAGTACTTTCATCCTAGCATAAAACATACATGAGAGATACAAAATTTGAAACTTAGAAAAAAAATATAGAATTAAATGATACCTGTTTTAGGATGAACCTACATGGATATGGTATCATCATCTGATCTCAAGCCATACAAATAGATGAACTGGAATTTTGCTATGTCCCGGCAAGAATTCTTGTAGCACTTGAACTCTTTGCCTCTTTCCTAGTCTTAGTATTTGTACTAGAAGAACCAAAAGCTCCTAAAGCCTCCAAAAAGAACTTTTTATTTGGGACTATACCCTCTCGATCCATTCTCTTCAACAATTTATCAAGAAGCTGCTTCTCATTAGCCTTAGTGTAAGCCTTGTACAATAATTTATATGTAGAAGCATTTGTCACTAAACCCTTTTCATTCGCATCATCCAAAAGCCTGTCAGCTTCAGTAGCCAAACCATTGATACAGTAGGCATCAAGCATTGCATTAAGAGTAGAAACTTGCACTTCTCTCCTAGTCATAACGAGCTCATCAAATATCTCTCTAGCTCTTGAAACACAATCACACAATGCATAGGTAGTGATCAAACTCTCATAAGTCACAACACTTGGTTTCAATCCCAATTCATTCATTTTGGTAAAGACTGCTTCAGCTTTCTCTCTGAGCCTAGCCTTCCCATAATTCAATATCATTGAATTGAAAGTAGGCAGCGTTGGCCTCTCTTTCGATCGCAACAAGCTCTTGAACACTTGCTCCATCTTATCAAATGCATGCTTTCTTCCATAAGTGTCAATAAGCACATTGAATGTGATGACATCTGGCTTCAACTGATTGCTCTTCATTTTCAGAAGTATGGACTCCATCTCTTTAATCATACCATTTTTCCCATAAGCATCCATTACTCCATTGAAAGTATAAATATCAGGGGACACAATACTTGACTCAAGATCTTTAAATAATTCTTCCACTTGTTTTACATCGCCAGCTTGGGCATAGGCTCTTAGAAGAATGTTGTAAGTCACAATGTTGGGTTTGCACCTTTCAATTCCTTTCATTTTCTCAAAATATCCTGAGGCTTTTAAAAGAGCCTTGGATTTGTCACGAGAATGGAGGTGAGCAGTTATTAGTGCATTGTAAACTGAAGTATCAGGTCTACATCCACTACTTCTCATCTCTGTGAAAAGCCACATGGCCATCCTCGTTTGGCCTTTCTTGCCCATTACCGAAATTAATTTTGAGTATATGCCATTGTCTGCAATGTACCATCTTTGCTTTTGCATCCATCTGAATACCTAATAACAATGAGAATCAGATGTATTGAAGATTTGGGTCATACATTAAGTGCACAAAAAATGAACATCTGAAAAATATTGGATAGATAGTTGAGGGGAAAAGGATGAGTATTTTATGATATTTTTAGTTTGGGAGCACCCTGACTCGCTTATCTTTACTCATTGGGTTTAGGAAGCTACACATGCAAATCATTGATTTAACTTTACTGGTTCACAATACCATGACAGAAACAATAATTCACATTGATGCAAAAATTAAAATAACCAAGTATATGAAACTAGTGAAGATGGCCCAAAAAAATCTTAAATACTTTGGCTACGAGTCTTAAGCATCCCTTCATGTCTGATGGAGGAGAATTACATGGCAACAAGCAACACTCAGAAATCCACGGTGTCGACGTATACCATTTTCGACTATGAATTGAAAATAACAGGTGTAGGACAGATTCAATCGTCGCATAAAAAGGCATTGTATGATAGATGAAAAAAAATTGAACTAGAAACATAATTGCAAACAATTGAGGACAGATAATGACTATTGTTATTATCAGGAACATGTGAGAGTTCATTAACACAATTCTTTATCGCATTTCTATTTTAAAGTGGTAACCATATGCAAGCTTCATGACTAAATTGGGAAGTGACTATAAACGACAGAATACATCCTTTCGCCAATAAAAGGTCTCAAAAAACCTGGATAACTGGTTTGATTGATAAAAGCTAGGTTACCCGGACACTTGGTTATGGATAACATATCCGTGTTGGACGCATATCGGACATGGATTCACTGCGGCCACGCCATGGACATGTGTAGTTCAAAACCCGATTTCCCCATTACTTATAACCCTAAACTAGTTTCTTTGGTACATTGAGCTCAAAACCTTTAGGCTTTTGAACCTGAAAACCAAAACCATTACTTAAAAGATTTGAAAAATACACATCATATTCCATGCAATCAAAACTAAACTTTTGTTGTTAAACCTCAATTCTTAGTTTGATTTAATTGTTATAGATAGTAAGAAACATACAAATTTTATGAGTATTTTAATTCAACATCTGACCTAATGTGTGTGCGCGCGCGAGTGCGCGTGTGCATGTGTGTGCATCCATGTCCCCGTATCCTGCCTTTTATAAACTTGTTTGTCCCGTGTCCGTGTCCACACCCTTATCCATGCAACCTAGGGTAAATGTTATGAACTAATGTCTGTAATTTTGGATACAAAAAAGTACCTTAAAAATTAATTCTTGAACCTTTCACATGTATTATCTCATTATCCATTGCTCATATGTTATCTAATGTCTGACATTTTCATTTTAAAAAATTTTAAAAATAAATTCGTAAATGAATAGTAGATCTTATTCTTCCCTCCCACTCGTCGCTCTAACAGCCTACTTAGCAAGTGTGAGAAGAAATTCATGAATTTCCACCCATGGCGCGAAGTGAAGCTAACAGTAGCTCCAGAAATTATACTTGTTATGAGGCATAGTATTCACCAGCTTAATACAGCAATTTCTAAGAAAATATCAACAATACAAGTTCTTATCCACTACTTTGATTTATATGCTGAACTAACAATACTTTCCAAATCTCCTCTTCCACCTCCTAAATCACTAGCTGCAACTTTCAACTTCCTTTATGAAAATCCAGAATTTGCATTTTACTTTTCCAACATTACAGTAATTTC
>NC_033796.1:40403796-40443051 GCF_001876935.1 Asparagus officinalis | reverse complement strand
TTCACCAAAAACCAAAACAACACATAAATCCCTTTACTCCTCAAACCTCAAAATCAATCCAACACCAACAAAAATATATATATTTAAAAAAAAATCTATCCATCGTCATCCAAAAAACCCATGGACCCTGAAAAAAAGATTAAATAAAAAAAATCGAACCTCCAAGCACTGAAGCCAGTTATCTCGCTTCCCCAACTCCTCAAACAGTAGAAAACAATGCTCAGTCCTCAAAACCCTAACATACTTCCCCAGGGTCGCAACCAGCGGCTTCTTCTCCTCGCTGGACTTCTTCAGTATCGTGCGGACGAGCTCCTCGGGCTCCGATATCCCACCGAGTCTGGGCGGCGCCGCCCTCCTCCTCGGCAGCCGGCGGCAGCAAAAAGTCACGATTTTTGACGGGTCTTTCTGTGAATTTGAGGGGGAGGATTGGGATGGTTGGGTTTTGGGATGAAGAGGGGTGAAGGGAGGTGGAGAGAGGGAGAGATGAGTGATGGGTTTTGAATGGCATCTTGTCAGCAGAAACGCCATTGGGATTGAAGAGAGCGGCTGGGGTGATGGAGGTGAAGAGGTTGGGGTTCTTTTGCGATGGTTTGTTTTGTGAAGCGGTTTTGTGGTAGAGGATTTTTTTTCGGAGAGGTACGCGAAGAAATATTTTCATTTAGGTGCCTACAATATTTTAATTTTCAAAACTTGTGGCGTGGGTTTATTTGCATATACATACATAGAATTCACGAATTCAAAATATAGAATAAGTTTGTTCAGAATTTGAAAAGGAAAAAAAAGCGGAATTTTTGGGAAATTGAACCCGACGTGAATCGAACACGCAACCTTCTGATCTGGAGTCAGACGCGCTACCATTGCGCCACGGATCCGCTGATCAGTAGACTATCTAATAGTATAAATGTGGTTTTCTTTGTTCCGTTTGGTCAGTTATAGATGTAGACATGTTAAGTCAGAAAATTTTTAGGTAAAATATACTACTCTTACTCATTCAAACATCTTACTCATCTTATATTTCAAATTGAAGAGCAAATTTATTTAATCAACTCTTTTCCAAACTAAAATCAAACTTCTTATCAATTAAAGTATATTAAAATTTTACTATAAGTAATCTTTTCACCTAGACGACGTGAATCGAACACGCAACCTTCTGATCTGGAGTCAGACGCGCTACCATTGCGCCACGGATCCGCTGATCAGTAGACTATCTAATAGTATAAATGTGGTTTTCTTTGTTCCGTTTGGTCAGTTATAGATGTAGACATGTTAAGTCAGAAAATTTTTAGGTAAAATATACTACTCTTACTCATTCAAACATCTTACTCATCTTATATTTCAAATTGAAGAGCAAATTTATTTAATCAACTCTTTTCCAAACTAAAATCAAACTTCTTATCAATTAAAGTATATTAAAATTTTACTATAAGTAATCTTTTCACCTAGAAAAAAAATAATAAAAATTTCTAAACAATTACACTTGACATCAATCAGTTCTGTTATTTCGATTTCAAATACTTCAAAATCGAACCAAATCGAAGTTGTCTAAAACCAAGATTTACCATCCAAAAAATTCATCGGTTTGATCAGTTTATAAGTGGGGACAAAAAAAATGAGAGCATTGCAAGTATAAAATAGGAAAAACTATAACATGCTAATAACTGCTCATTAGCCTATAAATTTTATAAGATATCATCACAAATACAAAAGATCTCGTAGTGTATCATGCAAACTTATAAGCATTAGAAGATTCGGTTTTCAAAATTGCGTTTTCCCACCAGCTTTTGAAAAGCTTATTACGTTTTTGGATTACTTCGAGCTTGATTAGTTTTTGGATTACTTCTAGAGCTGACAGAAGCTTAAACATGATTAACGAAGTCAAAGAAGCAAATATTGTTCTCGATATTAATTAATTCTGCCAGATTCGATATCTAAGAGTCTACATATATAGCCTTGCGATGAAGCTGATGAGTTGATTGAGAGGTTAGGTAGGGCCATCAAATATATGTTCGATTAAGCATGAATTTTGTGATAGGCTTTAATTGTTTAAATTAAATCATATGGACTGTTGTTATTTGTGGCGTAAATGTATGAATTAGTTCTTATGAAAATAAACATGTTATGACTTATGAGTTTAGTTTTGAGCTACGTAAATAATTTGCTAATTCAATTCTTTAAAATAAGTTGTGCTTTTTTTTTTTAAAGTTTTACGAGACAAGTTCGATTCTCTACTTAATTTTGTGATGGCATGATACTGATGTTTTTCCATTGTGTTCTTATAAAAAGATGACTTTGAGAAGCTTTGACTAGTTAAAGAAACTTCTTTTAATTTTGTATTTGTTAAAGGAAACATGCTTTTTCATGCTCTTCCAAAGCTTCATTTTGAATAGAATTGTATAGAACTACGGAAATTAAGTTTTAAATTTTTTGGAGCTATGTGTGAAAATTTATTACAACCACGCAAAAAGACTAAAAAGAAAGGGTATTTCGTCAAAATTATTTAAATAATTATAAGTAACTACACAATTATTTTAAAACTATTTATGTGTCAAACTGTCATCTCCATTATTTTTAAGGACAAGTGTAATTCCTTTTTCATAATTTTTCATAGTAGTCCTTAAAAATTTTCGTATTTTGAAATTATAAAAAAAATTCATATCATAGATTACTCCACCAAAAACTTTAGCGGTTACAAATGATTCCCCAAATATTCAAATATGGAAGTAAGACCACTAAATTTGTTCAATATAACAAAATTAATAAAGCACAAATCTGAAAATTGGTGAAACCTAGAGAGATTATTTCCGAACAATCATAAGGTTTGCGGGAATAATTTAAAAAACTTAATTTCAGGGCCTAATTTCAATTATTTTAAATTGATTATTGCCATAGTGAGTTAAAGTTTAGCTTGAAAAAATAAAACATGTGAAATGAAACAAATATAATTATATTGTATAAAACAAATATAATTATAGCCTTCTAATATATAATGGTACTGGAATATGGAAATCTAATTCCACAAAATTTCAAAACTATATGTTACAAATTAGTGCAACCATGCATAAGAATAAGAGAACGATATTTCATCAAAAGTATAAAAAACTTCGATTATAACAAGTACATAGTTTTTTTTCCTCCAAACTAAGGGTAAATACACAATGAACATAAGAAAAAATACACAAACATCAGATCGCACTAAATACGGTAATCATAATAATAATAATAAAGCTTTGCACAATTAACATACATAAGTACTTATGTTCCATTATACAAACAACACTACTCCGCGCTTCACACGGGTTGAATACTGGTAAGTACAAAATAGGAAAACCTACGAGGTAGTGTGCGCTCATGAGCCCATAAAAGATTATAAAATATCATTACAATTTACGAATACAAAATATCTCGCGGCGCATCGTGCAAAATTATAAGCATTACGGGAATCGGTTTTAAAAATGGCGTTTCCCGCCACCAGCACCAGGGCTCTCACCTCCGTTCTTAACCAACAAACAACCGCTTCTTTCAACTCCGCTATAAGATCCTCAGTCGACCAAGCCCTCTACAAACAAGCCCTCCTCCTCTACCTCCAACTCAAACGAAGCGGGCTTCGACCCGATAACCTCACTTTCCCCTTCGTCCTCAAAGCCTCATCCAAGCTCCCAGACCCCAAACTATCCCAAATGATCCATACCCACGTAGCCAAGTCACGATTCTATTATGATCCCTTTGTTGCCACGGCCATGATCAATCTGTATGTGAAATGTCGAGAACTGACAAACGCAGAGAAGATTTTTGATGAAATGCCTGAAAGGGACGTTACTGCTTGGAATTCCTTGATTCTGGGTTTTTCCGAAATGGGTTTTCTCAATAAGGTGTTGGTTTTGCTTCGGTGGATGAGGTTGGAGAAAATTCGACCCGACTCTCTCACGGTCATAAGTTTAGTTCAAGGTTTGGACTGTGATAAAGAGGTGGGATTTCTTAGAAGTTGTCATTGCTTGGGGATGAGGATCGGTGTTTCTGGCGATGTGTCTGTATGCAATACTTGGATTTCGGCTTATGCCAAGTGTGGGGACTTGGGCTCTGCGAAGTTGATGTTTGGAGAGATTCCGGATGGATTGAGGTCGATTGTTTCATGGAATTCTGTGATTTCGGGTTGTACATATCTTGGAAAGATCGATGAAGTCGGAGATTTGTTGCGAGGTATGAGCAGAGATGGTGTTCGGCCTGACTTGAGCACTGTATTGAGCTTGTTATCTTTGTTTGGTCAGTCTGAATCGATCATAGAAGGTAAGATGATTCATTCTTTTGCTATTAAATCAGCTTTTGGTTCTGATATTTCCTTTGTAAATACATTAATATCACTGTATTCAAAGTGTGGAGATATTGAGGCCGCACGTTATTGTTTTGATATCATGCCGAAGAGAACTTGTGTTACTTGGACCGTACTGCTTTCTGGGTACGCAAAAATAGGAGATATTGATGAAGTTGTTGCTTTGTTTCATGCCATGGAGGCTTCAGGAGAGAAACCTGATGCTGTAACTGTGGTTGCTATTCTCTCTGCTTGTAGCCAAACTGGTAACCTTGAGCTAGGAAAATCAGTGAATCAATATGTGATTTCTAATAAGTTGGAAGAGAATGTTGTGGTTTGCAATGCACTGATTGATATGTATTCTAAGTGTGGCAGTATGGCTGATGCTAGAAGAATTTTTTGTAGAATGCACAACAGAACTATAGTCTCTTGGACTGCGATGATTATGGGTTACGCTTTGAATGGGCATTTTCGTGAAGCTTTGGATCTGTTCTCTGAGATGTTGAGACTACAGATTGAGCCAAATCATGTGACTTTCCTTAGTGTATTTCAGGCTTGTGCGCATGGTGGGTTTCTTGAAAAGGGATGTCACTATTTTCATGTAATGCGAAAAATTTACAAGATAGAGCCAAGATTAGACCACTACTCTTGTATGGTTGATCTTTTTGGCCGCCAGGGGAAATTAAGAGATGCATTGGAATTTATTCAGAGTATGCATATTGAGCCTGATGCTGGTGTTTGGGGTGCTCTACTTGGTGCTTGTATTACTCATCATGAAACTGAAATTGGTGAATATGCAACAAGCCGTTTGTTTGAATTAGAGCCTCATGCAGCAGTGTCATATGTCGGTATTGCAAATATTTATGCTGCAAATGAGAAGTGGGAGGGTGTAGCAAAGGTTCGGGCGATGATGAAACGAGAGGGAGTTAACAAATTGCCTGGTCAAAGTATTATTCAGGTGGATGGGAGGGGTCATGTATTTACTGTTGAAGATAGAAGCCATCCTGAAGGGTTGTTGATATATGATACATTAGATGGTTTGGCTTTGCACCTGAAGGAAAAAGATCGCCAAAGGGAACTTGGAAGTTTTTGATAAGAGGCATTTGAAGTTTACTTATTACTTGCCTATGCACTATACTTTCTTGGTAGCACCCATTTGAATCTACACTGTATAGGTCTTATTCTCTGAGGTAAGTGATTATACTTGACTAGAAATTCAACTTTTCGCCTGCAAGTTCTAATTTTATGTAACTATGAAAAAAAAATATTCCTCTAAAGATCATATACTTCCAATAGTGAAATAACTTCAATGGCAACCTCGTGTTGCATCTTCTGTACGAGTAGCAATCTGGCATTTTACTTTGACCTTGAACTTACAGCCATGACTTTGGATCCACTGGCAAGAATTGTAAGGCCGTGAAAAAAACTGAAGAGGTCAATATCACATCGAAGTCTTTTGTGGTTTTATATATTTGATGTACCCTTGGCCGCATGAAGGATATAAATGAGAACATTGTGCATTGGCTACTCATCGGAAATAAATAAATAATTGAACTTATTGTCTTATCCTGCACTCGCAATGGTCACAATGAATTGAAAAGTTCACGATATGCACAGTTTTTGGTCAAGTTCTAAACAACTATGCGATGAAAAATCCTAGTGACAAGTACTAACCCGTTTATCTTCATATTGCTACTCCCTAAACAAAGATACGGATAAATTAAAAGAAGGTTTAAAAAGCTTCACCGCTACTGTGTTCAAGAAACAAAAGAGTGTCTTGACTAGAAGAGATGTCAACCATTGGGCGTAGTGCAGCTTTCTAGAATTTCACCATTTGTATCAGTTATTAATGTAAATTGCACTTTCACCATAACGAAGTGGAGAATATTTGAGCCAAACGATGAAGCAAGGAACAAATCATTAATTGGCTGGGATGCAGCAATTTTAGCTGTATCATTTTGGTTTTAGCCAATACATGTCAGACTGGGGCAAAATCTCAGCCAGTTTAAGCCATGTTTCAGGTCTTCAGTCATTTGCAGTTGTGCGTTGCCATCCATGTTCGCTGGTTCAGCATGTTTCGGACTGTGTCACTGGAAACAGCCTGATACATGTCTAATTTCTAATGGAATAGGTAATGTATGTATCCAAAGAAAGGGCAGCGAGTGCTAGTTCTCCCTAAAGAGAGGAGATTTCATGTGCACGAGAAAATTAAGCAAAACCTTATGTTCCAGGTTGTTTGGGATTTGCTGGATTTCCAAAACCCTGATCCTCTCTTAAAAAGCTCCCTGGTTTCCAGTACAACTGGAGATGCTAACAACGAATGACCTCGCATAAATATTCCTTGGCACTCTCTTGTCTTCTTTTTAAATGCTTGACTTCAAATCATGATCATTTCATGGAGCCTCAGAAGTCATTGACTTGATGGAAGAACATATAAAGTATGGCTAAATACCCATATTGGTATTTTAATTCAACCTCATTTGCCAACAAGGTATTTTAATTAGGAAATTCGGCGATAAGACATTTTAATTAAATAAAATTACCATTTAGGTCCTTTTTCTTGTCGGCGGCCACTTTTCCGGCGAGAACTCATCACGTGTGTTGCATGTGGGGGCTTAATCTGTGTTTAAGATGCTGATGTGGCTCTGTTTTCTGACGTGGCAGGAATAACCCCAAATCGCATTCAACTCCAAACAAAACCCAACAAACTAGCTTCAGTCTCAAATCAAAAAAAGAAGATGAATAGCTCACTATAGAGTATCGGGAGGCCGATGATGGTAACGCTCCACTCGAAGATGCTGCTGTCATCGACGAGGCCAGCAGAGAATCCATCCACAGGCAATTTCATAAGATCTGATCGGAAAAAAAAAGTTCAAATTTTTTGGGTGAAGAATTGGATTGAGAGAAATCGCAGGGATCGAATCGATCTTTACCTTTGAGTTGCTTGTGGAGGAGCAGGCTCGCTTGGCTTGGAGCGGCCATTGATGAGAAAGAGAGGAGAAGGGAGACCGCTGTTTGACGCTTATAAAAGGAGAGAAGTTTTTAGAGGGTTATTCTCCTTGCCATGTCAGAAAACAGAGCCACATCAGCATCTTAAACACAGATTAAGCCCCCACGTGCAACGCACATGATGAGTTCTCGCCGGAAAAGTGGCCGCCGACGAGAAAAATGACCTAAATGGTAATTTTATTCAATTAAAATGTCTTATCGCCGAATTTCCTAATTAAAATACCTTGTTGGCAAATGGGGTTGAATTAAAATACTTCCTAATTAAAATACCTTGTTGGCAAATGGGGTTGAATTAAAATACCAATATGGGTATTTAGCCTATAAAGTATAGATTCGCTATAAATGATTCTTAAATCATGACAATCAACATCAGATACATAATTGTGTATCTCTTGTCATATTTTGTTTGAAGCCGATTTCTTGCATTATTATCCCATCTCTTTCATTCTACCTACAGGGTCATTTTCTCACCTTAATATACTAGACGTGGAAGGAAATTCAGAAACAAGATCAATATTTCTGTGAAATTCTTCGAGTGGATCATGCTCTCAATATGCGCTCAAATAAAAACCCACCAGGCAGCAGTTGATGATAAGAGTCCAATGCTATTATTTCTTGTTCCTTTGATCATCTTCCATCTAGAAGTTTTGTAATCTTTCGTTTAAATTTATTTTATTAGCTTATAGTTTCGTAACTTCTGGTATGCCTGGGTTGAAATCAAGCTAATTTGCTATAATTTAGGTCTATATGTCGATCCTCTGACAGAAGAATTTCCAAACAAGAAACCTGGGCGGCACCGATACTGAAGTTTGATGTCATTAGTAGAAGGATTTCTACAGTCACTCGCCATGTTGTCTTTTGACTTCAAGAGTTGTAAAATCCTTTTTCACTGATATGTTCTATTTTTATTAGAGAGAGTTTAAATTGAGAAACTTTGGAATAACATCCAACACTTCCCTTACTCTCGAACCATTTCTAACTTCCGCAACAGCTTGTCACATTACCTGCAGCAGCAGAAGCGGGAAAGTGCAAATTGAGGATCGAGATGAACGGCTTATTGTTATTAGTGTTATTATTATTATTTATTTTTTTGTTACTTAAAGCTACTTTTGTTATTTAAATTAGATCCATAGAATCTGTGATACTTTTCAGATATGCGTTATTCTCTTATCGTTTGTATTCAAGACAATTTTTGTTCTTTCTAAGATGCAATGGAAAACAGGAACCCTCATCAGGTCCTTTATTCAAAAAAAGCTTACGCGTCCTTCTCTTTTCATGACTGTCTTCCACTACAACAGATTGCTTAATAGCTATCATAAATCTCCAGCAAAATAATAAGGGCGGCGCCAAAGAGCAAGTATAGTATAAGCAGAGAAAAAAGTGAGGCTACAAAGTCTCTGTCAGCTAACAAACATGGAACCCGCAATATTGTGTTCAGACCTGAAGTAGAAACGGATGCAACTAAAAGCCCAGGAATCAAATAGAGTAAGTTCTTCGAACGGGGAAATAATGAACAGTGACAGTAAATTCTTCAATGTAAGAATGATTTTCTCTCAACACAAACCACAACCAATCAACAAATCAACGGATCAATCTTTTCTTTACACTAACATCAAAAGCCAGCCTTGACTTAAAAAGGCCAAAAAAAAAAACCCAGGTAAAAAAAATGGGAACTCATCCAATTTCATGTACAGAGAAGGGGGAAAAAATCTCACACAGTTATAGAACAGAGATCATCTAACACTGTTCTTATGTTAGGCCTGTCATTTACAGGTAGAATACACTTGAGAGAAACAGCAAGCAGTTCATCCATTGCCTTCGGAGCTTCCTCCAACCCAGCAATCTCCCTATCAAAGCAATCTGTTCCCCTACCTTCTCTGGTGCACATTTGAACCCAATCAGTGAGATCTACAGCCCCAGACTGGCCTGAAATAATATCGCCAGCACTTCTTCGAGTTAAGAGCTCCATTAATATCACACCAAAGGCATACACATCGGCTTTAAATGAGGGCAGAGGTTTGGTTGTTTCTGCCAGTTCTGGTGCTCTGTAGCCGAGTGCTCCCAGATTTAGTATTTGCTCAGCAATGCCGTTTGGTGTGAGAAGACGATGAAGGCCGTAGTCAGTTAGCCTAGCAGAGAGCTCAGGGCCAGTTAGAAGTATGTTTGTTGGCTTTAGATCACCATGAGGCAAGGCTTTGTCATTGTGGAGATGGTGTAAACATCGAGCCATGTCGATTGCAATTTTCAGCCTTTGGTTAACTGAGAGCCTGGAGTATCTTCTTGGGGTTGACTCTGGATATTTGACAAAAATGAAATAAAATATCAGAAGTGGAAGTTGTCGATAAATGAAATGCATTCATAAGCAAATGCCAAGTTAAGGAACAAACACCATCAGTCCAGTGGATGTGGGAAAACTAATTTAAGAACAAGAGCTTGAATTTTAAATTGCAATTTCAAAGGACAGAGAGTTTGGCCAAAAAGATATACATCATAAATGAAAGAAGTTTTTTTCACCTTTAAATCCAAAATTTTACCCCCCATTTATCTTTAAACCCAAATACTTCTATATATATTGATAAACCCAAACGGCTATCTCCATTTACCTTTAGACCCAAAATGCCAAATATACTCATACATTCATAATGTATCCCTTAAAAAGAAATAAAATACCCAAAATGCCCTTATCCCCTTCCCTTCAACAAAAGAACTCATTCTCCCATGGCACCCTCCTTCCTCCTTTGCCTCCAATTCTCCATTCACCGCTGTCGCCACCTCTTCACCGTCACTATATCCTCCTCCTCCTCCTCCTAGCTACACCTTCTCCGCTTCCACATTCAACTCCTCCCAAAATCACCCTCCCTCCACCTCCTTCCATCTTCCCCTTCCTCCACCTGTCTCCCTCCTCTATTTTGTTGATATACTTACTGTATTTCTTATTATACTTGCAGCATATGTTGCTATACTTATAGGTGTTGTCGCTATACTTGCAGATTATATTGCTAAACTTATAGGTTTTGTTGCTATACTTATGTGGCTATGCTTACAGGCTTTAAGACCCCTTATGCATTTCATTGCTATACTTGCATGTTTTGTTGTTATACTTGTAGATTTCTTGATATACTTACAGAATATGTCGTTACACTGATTTTTACGCGAGCTGGTGTCCAGGAGGTGAAGGAGAGGGAATGTTGGTGGAGGAGGACGAAGTGGTGGACAAGGTAGAAGAAGGCCCCGATGAATAAGAGGAGAGAAAGATGGGAGGAGGGATGGAGTGATCACGACAGAGGTTAGAGGAGTAGGTGGAGAAGAGAGGAAGATCCCATTAGAGGATAATAGGTTCTTTGTTACAAAGGAGAAAAGAGAGATAAAGGGCATTTTGGGATTTTTGTTATTTTTAAGGCATCTTTATGTATATTTCGTATTAGATACTTTTGAGCTTAAAGGCAAATACAATAATTGTTTGGGTTTATAAGTATAGATAGAAGTCTTAGAACTATGTGTTTAAAAATAAATGGGAGTAAAACTTCGGGTTTAAAAGCAAAAACCCAATGAAAGAATCAAGACATTTCGATTTGTTCAGGGGCATAACGGGTATACAAAAGTAACAGAATTTTATTGCACTAAGCATTTCAACTGAATTCTAAACGAATATCTGATATAGTCCCTATTATTAGTACAAATTTTTACTACTTTTATGCCTAAATATTATATATAACCTTGCCCAGATCAACATATACTTAAATTTCAAAGAACAATGCCGTAGATACATCAAGGATATTCTTTCTAAACGATACACGAATGAGCTGTGTGAAGCAACAACAAACAGAATAGATGTTTGAATGGTTTGCTACAACTAAGTGTATACTTTTCACAGATTACTACGCTTCAAGGTTAACTTAACTTAGTTATTGACAAGCTATGTCTATAGAGTTACAGTAATGAACCAAGCTATTACCTTCTTATTCACATGGTTAACCGCAAAATATTGATCTTATAACCATGTATGCTCTTCAACTAGTCTCAGAGTAAATTACAACAAAGATAAATGAAAGCAAGCAAGGATATACAAGGCCTAAAATGTTTTTTGATTGCACATCACCACCTCCATGCTTGTCAGTAAAAGGTGTGATTACTGACATGTACTCAACTCAAGTAAAGATCCTTCCACTAACTATCTGGGATCATGCTTTAAATTTCTTTGTCCAACCTATTAAATTAAAAGAAACATCTGACCGTCCCAGCACGCTCTCTCCCTTCTTCTAACTTCCATAGTTCCATTTATTAATTTATTTATTATTATTACTTTTTTTGGCACTTAACCTTCTCCTCCTCTCTGCCAACATTTGTTCAAAAAATTCTGGCTCCCTTCTTTATCGAACCTTCCTTAGATCAGTGCTCTCCCTGTTTTTGTTACATGTGACATCAAGAAGGGGGGAAACACCTACTCCTAAACTAAGGTTTTAAATATCGGATATCGGGGAAATATCGGATGGTCAAAATTCATATCGGATTGCGGATATCGGGGAAATATCGGGGATATGTGGTAAATATCGGAATGTCATAATGATGAATATTTGCATACATAGTATAATGCATTAAAATGTAATCTCAACATATGTAATGAAATTTAAACAAACAAAATATGAATAATATATGTTTAGGATCACTAGTCAACCTTCAACAAACAAAAGTGCAAAGCAACGTTACAACATTCAATCTTCTTTTTTAGGGAAAAATGTCATTTGATATAATGAGAAAATCTTGATATCTCGCCCAAAACATCCAAACACGGTATATTATTTTGCAACAAACTATATAAAAAGATATTGGTCCACATATCGGCTAATATATCGGTCATATCGGGGATTTATCATTCAAAATAGTCAAAAAGCGGTAAAAGATATTTAAAGACCATATCGGTTACGGTAAGTCCTGTCAAAGGATATATCGGGGGATATATCGGGGGATATATCAGGCCATGTCGGAGATATTTAAAATAATGTCCTAAACTACATTTTTTTGTAACCTCCAACCGGTAAATTACTTTCCGATATTTTCTCATAAGCTTGTGTTTTTGTCTCCTTTCTTATAAGTTTATTTCATACAAACTCAAGTACTTCAGTTTTTTGTTTGTACATCACCAAATAACAGCCGACCCCAAGTATTTGGGATAAAAGATTTTGTTGTCATTGTTGTACATCACCTAATGAGACTAGCTACAACCTTTTAGCACTGTATGCCTATCATCTATGAAGCACCGACACGCGAAAACAAGCCCCGAGTCCGTGTCCGACGCGTGTCGGACGCGGACACGCGTTCGACACGCGTTCGACACGCGTCGGACACGCGGTCAATGCCGCCGACACGAGTCAACGCCCCGACTTGCTCCCGACACGCTCCTAACACGACTCACTCGTTCCCGACACGGCTGAGAGGGCAAAAAAAGAAAAAACCCAAAACCCGAAACCCAAACCCTAGTTTTCACAAATCCGATTGACCCATCCTCTTTCTTTCTCGATTCTGACACGGCTGAAAAGAAAATGCCACCACAAGTTATAGATCTCTCTCTCTCAATCGGCTCGTCCTCATCGTCATCCTCGTCGGCTTGTCCTCTCTCCATTGATCTCTCGTCGACTAGGTCACACACACTCTCTCTCTCTGATTCTTCGTCTCTCTCTCCCTCGATCTCTCGATCTTTCTCTCTCCATCTCTCCCTCGATCTCTCGATCTCTCTCTCCGATCTCTTCCTCTCTCTCTCTCTCTAATCCTCTCTCTCTCTCTGATCCTCTCTCTCTCTCTCTCTCTCTCTCTCTCCGATCTCTTCCTCTCTCTCTGATTCTCTCTCTCAGTCTCTCTCTCTCTCGATCTCTCTCCCCCTCCGATCTCTGATTCTCTCTCTCCGATCTCTTCCTCTCTCTGACTCTCTCATATATATTATTTAAAAAATCGAGCCGTGTCGCCGTATCCTATTTTTTTGGGTTTTGCCGTGTCCGAGTCCGTGTCGCCGTGTCCGTGTCTGTGCTTCATAGCCTATCATTTAGGTGAAAGGACATACAAAATAAAATAACAGAATTTATCATAGCAAACATATTAAATCAAAATGGAAAACATAATGGTTCAGCTTAAAAAAAACAGTCTATACTAATAATATCTACAATACACCTCACCTAAAGTTCAATTGTATTTCTTATATGGATATTTTATACAATATATTTCAAGAACATGAACTTGGGAAAATTCTTATGACCATAGAAGGCCACGGTTAATATTATGCACTAAGAGTGTACTTGTGCAAATGGTTGAGTAAAATAAGTAAGCTAAAAGAAACGAAGATAAATTCAAATGAATTTGATATTCATTTAAATTCCTGATGATAATTTTTTTCCAAAAATAACAGCATATCAGCAAATAATCCATGCATGTATCTCTTATTTGTTAACAATCCTCAGGCATGCTTGGAAGAAACATTCAAAGTTCCTCAAGTTCACAAATTAAATAAAAATTTTAATAGAACAAAAACTAAGGCGGAATGCCATATTTTAATCTCTTGGCACTTCTGTGCCTCAAACTAGCATTCCGTATCTTTGCTGCAAGACACACTGTGAGGTAACCTCACCCTTCTAGGCCCCTTCACAAGGGGTATCTACACTTAAGCTCCAATTTCCGTAATGACTAGAACATTCAAATGACGTATCAAGAAAGCAGGAGAAAATTTAGCTAGGTCCATGGGGTCTAAGTTCAGTTTAAGGTTTCTTGCATAGCTACTACTAGTGATTACATTCTTGTGCTTTCAATTTCCCATATTTCCTTCACATCTTACCTCTAGAAAGACCAGGTTAATTTTAATTGATTTGACTGGTTCGATCAGCTTTACATTTTGAGTTGAACTTCAGTCTGTTAGGAATCTTGACCCCAATATTTGTTTTGATGATAACAAATATTATATGTTGTGTATTATGTGCTAACATTTGTTTTACAGTATTAGAGCTATATCAACAATTATATTCAAAGAGATACTCAAGACATAGATGAGTTCCAGGCAAAATGAAGCAAAGAAGAAGATATACTTTATTGTCAAAATGTAATTTTTCATTTTCTTTGCTTAGAAATTTGTACAAGCCTTGATCACTCACACACATGCACACACATAGTGTTAGAACATACTAATACATACTTAGTGTGTTGGTTAACAATAGAAATCCCCTATGTTAGCCATTAGAGTTTATAGATATTGAGTGAGTCTTAAAATATTTTATAACCCTTAGCAGTTCGAATCTGAAAAAACTCAAAAGACCAAAGTTGTAGGTCTCTTCAACAGCTTTCCAACAAATCTTAAATCACCTCATTCCGAGGTCGGATGAGAAAGTTACAGACAAAATACTAAAAACAGAATTCCAGAATCTGAGTTTACAGTATAGTCGACTAATATGCCTTGTAGTCGACTACTAAGTAATTTTCTGACTTCACAGAGTCTGTTTAGACTCAGTGTAGACGACTACTATGACTTATAGTTGACTACAGATGTAGTTTTTTCAGATTTTAGGTTTTGAATAAGTGACTGTTTATAGCCGTTTTGTGAACTTTAATTGGGTTTAAAATTATATCATTTCAGAGGCTATAAATAGGTTTAAACATCAAAAAACAAGCACCAAGTTTTGCACTTGTAAGATTCACATATTGTGCAAATTAACTCTCTAAACTTTTAGTTTTTCGATTTGTTTTTCCATAAAAGAGTTTCTGATATTGCCTTTGTTCATATCATTCTTAGAGCTTGCTTAGGCAATATTCAGAAAGTTAAAAAGATTGATAAGCCACTGTTACACGTTCACATCCACATCAAAGCTTATAGGATTGGAATTGTACATTGCTTTAAAATGTTCTCTCGGTTTATGAAAGAGGTTGATCTCTTGATCTAGAGGTCGGTTTACAATTGGAATGGTGTTGTCAACTGGGTTTGCAAGTTGCATGATCTTGCAAATTAGTCAGGTTTGCTTTTGATTTTGTAATGTTTCAAAATCATAGTGGAAACTCTCAAGCGGGATTTGCTTGAGGACTGGATGTATACCGGGGAGGTGAAACCAGTATACATGCTGGTGTTTATGATGTTCACTTTCCGAGATTGACATTCTTTCTTTGCAATTTATAATCTATTTTGCAAACGCACCCTCTAGTGTTTAAGTGTAAAGCTTCTGCAAATTTTTTATAAGAGCACACTCTATTCTTAAGGGTCACGATCCTACACTTGGTATACATAAGCAAAATCAGACCCTACACAATCAACTGTGATTTAGTCCAACTACACCAAATCTGTAAGGTCCATGATCTAGTTGGCCTCCCAAATCCAAGAACTAATTGGTCCAAATAAGAACATTAGGACAATTTGGCAAGGGGAATTTTTGGTTTTGGTATAATATCAAAGAATATGACAAATTGATAGGACAATTAGAAAGTGAAGGTGATGGTACATAACAAGCTAACCCATTCGGTTGGATAATGTGAGTTTCTCTCAAATGGCTGAGTTCTTAGTACACCATAAGAGTAAGGAATGGAAAGGAAAAGAAAAGCTAAAAGGATAAAGAACAAAAAAGGGGGATCATTTACGTTCCTCCCCAAATGAGGAAGAACTTACAGAATATTGGCTGAAGACAGTTTCATGCCTTGAGATTCTAGGAAGCAATTTGCGGAAGAAAACAATTTATAAAAAAAACATAGTTAAAGCCAAAAAGAGACTCAAATATTAAACATCTCTATGTCTGGAGCAACCCGATACTCGTTAAATGTTGAGTATGATAAACATTGACATAATAAACAAAACAATGCGCTTCTTGTCAGGACAGGCACACTCAATAAACAGAGATCCTAAGTTAAGGACTAGTTTAAGCTACTGAAAGAAACTCTTGTGATCTTAAATGCATTTAAAATTCAAAGCTTAAGAGGGATCAAACTAAAAAGAGCAAAAGATACTAGATTTGAATGGGAACGCTAAAAGTAAAGAGCATTAGTCAATATAGGAAAATGTTGAGATAAACCGAGCAGCTTACCATAAAGATAAAGTGCCAAACTCTCGCCATTAACATAGTCAGATACAATCAACCTTTCTTGCTCCCTTGGACCCAAGTAGTAGCCCTTCCAGGGGACAATATTCGGATGTCTAATGGTTCCAACTCTTTTAGCTTCTTTAGCAAACTCTTTCTTGTTCTTCACAAGACCAACCCTTAACCACTTGACAGTCAACATATGACCACTATCCAGTGTTGCTTTATATGATGTTCCATGGCTACTCCTGCCAAGAACCTCTGCTGGAGCACGAGACAACTCTTCAGCTGTGAAAACTAAGGAGTTGTCCAACAAGAATAACTCTCCAGCCAACCTGTCTGGTGAGTAAACATCCAGCAGAACAGGCTGCTCAAGCATCCGTGGATCAATAAGACGAGGTGAAGAAGATAATGGAGGCTCTGAGGAAGACTTGCGTCCTGGCTGACCCTGTTCCAAAGTATCAAGTTTACAGCCTTCCTTTATATCAGAAAAACCATATTCCACAGTTTCAGTTAATAACTCTTTCTGAGCAGACATTGATCTAGAACCTGAAGTTAGTAAGTGATCATTAGAAAAACTCATGGAAGTTTGCAGAGTATCCTCTTTTGGAGTTCTAAACATAGCAGGGGGACCAAATACTCCAAGCTTAGCATCTCGTCCAGTAGCACGGTCTCCAAACCTGTTTCTTCCACAAATTTCTTGTGATCTTAACTTATAGAATGCCATGAACACAAAGAAAATCAGCAAGACAGCACCAATAGAACCAACAATATATGCTACTTGAAAGCTAGACTTGGAAGTCCTCTGTTGATGACTCACATTGTCAACGACTCCACTGCTATTTTTTCCTCCAGGTGTTGAACCTGGGAAAACTAGTAGAACGTTTCCAGGATAAAAAGAGGAAGCTGGAAATTTTGTTAAACTTTCAGGAACAATGCCTGAAAGGTTATTGTATGAAACATTAAATTGCTTGAGACCCATTTGAGGCATGTCCGGAATCATACCGCTGAAGTTATTCCCAGATAGGTCAATATAATCCAACTCACCCAGCTTGCTTATCTCATTTGGCAGCTCTCCAGACAAGTCATTGCTTCGCAGATTGAACAATTTAAGCTTTTGCAGCTTACCGATTTCCGCAGGCAAGGAGCCAGTTAACGAATTATCAGATAAATCAAGGCTGACCAAATGAGGATAATAAGGCAGAACAAGTGACTCTGTAGAACGCGAGGTTTGTATTGGAATTGTTCCCGTCAGTTGATTTCCAGATAGATTCAAAGCTGTCAATGTTAATGATGCCATAAGGTTTGGCAAAATAGGTCCACGGAGTTTGTTTAAACTAAAATCAACTACAGATAATCTTGGATATCTTCCTAATACAGAAGGAAGAGAACCAGTAATAGAATTATTTCGAAGCACGATAGATATTAGATTCCCAAACTGTGATGTCTCATTCGGATAGCTTCCTGATAACAAATTTGAACTCAAATCAACAACCTCCAGCGTACCTCCCCAGTTCTGAATCACAGACAAGTCATCAGATATCATGTTTTCACTCAAATCAACGACCGTACAGCTCCCGGTGCTAGAAGGCAGTGAACCTGACAGTGAATTCGTAGAGAGGTTCAAAACCTTTAGATTTGTTGAGTTGATAGAGTGGATAGAACCTGCACATGTTACAGGAATTTAGTAGCTAGTATATAACAATTGCTCTCAGAAGTGCAAAGTGATTATACATCATCACAATGAATCTAATGATGTTCTCGAGCTGATGAGCAGGAAGCTACTGTGGGACCAGTAAAAAAGAAACAAAACCAGCTTTCAGCATTTACTGAATTTCAATCCAAAGTTCTGTTGAAAGCAATTACAACACAGTACACACAGTTGGAAGTAAGGATATCTACCACCTTAACTACATAATTAAAGTTCATGCAAGACTTCAAACGATGTAAAAGAGAAGATCAAAAGAGCTGAAATTTGAACAACATCCACATTTGTGGGCACAAAATTATTGGCAACATATTTCCCTAGACTCGTCATGAACATGAAGGCTACTACTGGATTAAAGGTTTCAGATGTAAGGGCTACAAAGGAAAATATTTTGTGAGGTGCAGAAGAAAAATATCAGTGAAGATGCATGGAAACATCAATATGTGATGCAACCAATAACGCTCTGAATTATTGAAATCACTTTATATGTAATGATGTAAGGTAGCAAGACAGCAATATTCTTGCTGTGCAATGATGTGACATAACAAGTACAGTAACATCCTGTCGTCCTCAATCTCAGTTAGATAATACTTTCTGACTTCTTTCAGCAGTTATTATGGTTCAAAAGGTGCAAAAGAGGAGCAATGCACCATCTATTTTCTTCAAGTTAGACAAAGCAACCGCTAGTGTTGTCATTATTTACTTCAGAATATCTTGATGAGCTATCACCATAGCAAAGTTACCGGCGAGATATTGTAGGCATAAAAAAATTTGCCTATAGGTTCTCGCACACAGCTCGAGATGAAGAAAAGACGATGAATGTTATTATCTGAGTTAAAGGAGATCATCCGATACTGTAGATAAGCTAAAAAGCACATGAAGTAAGTCGGCGAAGTGTACGAGTCTGTGAAACACACTAAACGATAAAGGAACAACTCAACCGGGAGTTGTGCTTCGCCCACAAATCTGAAAAAGTTCAAAAGACAAAAGTTGTAGATCTCTTCGTCAACTTTCCAACGCATCTTGGATCATCTCATTCCGATATCAGATGAGGGAGTTAGAGCCAAAATACCCAAGACAGTACAAACTGTCTCGGAAGTGCGAGACACACAGCCCTGTCTCGGCTACAGAGTTGCTTACAACACGTTTTTTAACGGTTTTTTGATTTCATAGCTGTTTGAGATCAACCATAAACGTGAGGAGACAGTTACAAACTGAAAATAGGCCCACTAACCACATAAAAATATGGTATTTAAGTAGTGGGACGGCGGTTACAAAAGAGGAGGGAGCATTTTTTAGAGCAGATCCAAGAGGACAGAGAGGCTATTACTGGAGCAATTGGGCAGAGATTTTTAAAAAGGCTTGGACAAATTTCAAGAGTTCATCTCCTTTCAATAATTGGGAGGTTCCTTAAGATCTAAGATTTGACTTGATCTTAAGAAGAGTGTTCATCTTACTTCGATAAGATATTCACTGAAACTATTCTTGCTTCTAAACGAAAGAAGAATCCTCAAATCCTTCACGATTCAATCAGAATTCGTGATTCGGTGGTCCACGGGCTAACACACCCCCGGCACAGGCAAAGATCCCGCGCAAGCAGCGATCCAAACAACGATCTTGCGCTTGTTTCTAAGGAGCTTGTAATTTGATTTTTGTTATAAAGAGTAATTTTACTAAGTACAAAGCTCACTCGTTTGTATTCATTGTAATTGATAAACAATTATAATAAATTCTACAATAGAACTTGTTCCTGATGCAAACAAACTGGCGACCACAGTGGGAGCTTAAAGAAAAAGACATTCAGACCATGCCATGATTTAAAAACTTTCCTGAATGAGAAGACACTGCTCAACTAATGCTGATTTTTCAATTTGTTAGGTAAAGTTTGACATAAAAGGACTCTAATCTTGTCTATTTTTTGTGCTAGCATTATTCACGGTTAACCATGCATTATAAATAAGTATGACCTAACACAAAAATGACTTGTAGAATCGGTTAGTCCTCAAAATCTTACAAATTTGGAATGCAGGAACCAAAAAATAACCGTCATTGTCAACAAATGAGAAATAAACTATTTAAAGCTAATATTTGCATACAATTAGACATTTATCCATACCCTTTCCAAGTCCATCTGACAACTAGTATGCAAATAACCAATGCTAATTGAACCCAAAAAAAGAAACAAAGCAAATGGTCAAAGCTGTGAGCTAAACGGTCAAGCCAGCATCTAGACTTCAGGAAATTATTTTCTTTCTTGAATTTTTCTCTTTTCCCCCTTTTTTTTAAGGCTCGGAACAAAACAATACAACAATAACCGAGATACAATCCTACATTTAAGATAAATATCAAACTCATTTTCAAAAAAAAAATAGCAGCAAAATTACCTGTAAACCCATTCTTACTGAGATCAATCTCTTCCAACTGCACTCTACTCTCAAACAACCCCTCCGGTATCGGCCCATACAAAAAATTGCTTCCGGCCCTCAAAACCTTCAAATTCGACATAGAACCCAACTCCGGCAGCTCTCCGCTCAGCTTATTCAACCCCAAATCCAAAACCTCCAAATTCCTAAACAACCCTACATTCTTACCAAACCCTCCAAAAATCTGATTCCCACTCAAATTCAAGTACTTCACCGTACTCGCCATGGCCGAGAAATTCACCGAATCCAGGAAAAACTCACCAAAGAACTGATTCCTACTCAAATCTACATGCTCCACATTCCTCAGCTGCGAAAGGAGAACCTTCACATCTCCCCAGAACCTATTCGATCTGAGATCCAAAACCCTAAGCTGCTGCAGATTGCGGATCTCGGTCGGGAAGCCGCCTTCAAAGTCGTTATGCGAGAGATTCAAGTGAACGAGGTTGTAGAGATCGGCGATTCGGGCCGGTACCGGGCCGTAGAAGCGGTTACCAGAGAGGTCGAGATACTGGAGGGAGCGGATCAAGCCAACGGAAGGGACTAAGCGGCCGCTGAAGCTGTTGCCGCTTAGGGTTAGGGTTCGTAGGTTCGGCATTGAGGTCAGGGTCGAGAACTTGAGCTCTCCGGAGAGGTTGAGGCCGGAGAGCGAGATGGAGACGACGGAGGCGCCGGATTCGTCGCAGGTGGACGACCGGTGCCAGGAGGCGGGGGCAGCGCTCCGCCGCCCGCCAGCGAAGGAGGAGGGTCCCGGTCACCGACGTCAGGAGGCGGTGAACAGACGGCGAAGGGTCCGGATTGATCCCCTTCTTGAAGCTCTAAGAGGGAGGGGCGGCGGAAACGTCGGGGGAAAGGGCTGGGCGCAGAGGGCGAGGCGAGGGGACAGGAGAGGAGAGAGGAAAGAGATGGGGAATCATTTTTTTGGGGGGGTTTTTATTTTCCCGATAGGGGGAACCGGTATTTCCTCAATCTCCTGCTCTCGTCTCTTTCCCGTCTCTAAAGGGGTTGGGCCATCGGAGGTAGGAAGAAGAAGAGAAAGTTCAAGGGAGTGGGAGTGGTTTTTTTTGTTTAAAAATGAGGGGGGGGGTGGAGGAGGAGAGGGGAGCGTACAGAGAGAGGGGGGGGCACAGACTGTAAAGCGTCGAGGGGTGGAGTAGGATTGGGCTTTTTTTAAAATAAAATAAAAAAGAAACGGGGGGTGAAGCCAGCAGCGCACCCGCACAAGGGACGTGGGGCCCCTCCTCGGTATCTTTTTTTTTTTTTTCTGGAGAAACATTTGTAGTATAATAAATACCTAGAGTGAGAATTTAATCATAATGCTTTGCCTATACAGTGGGCATTTTGAAATGAGAAAAAAAAATTATAATAATTATGCATGTTTATCTCTTGATTAGTCTCTTTTATAAATTTCCAAAGATAGATGATACTTGATAGATATTTCCTCACTTTTTTGGAGCAAGAGTGGGTATTTGTTTAATTACTCCACTGATTTGATGCTAGCATATATGAATGGAATGTTATTGTGGCTTGATATATTCTAGAAAGAAATTATCTTCTTTCCTGTTTTTGTGACGAATAGTCCAGTCCATATATGGTGATTTTTTTATGCGTTTCTTATTTTAAAATTAAGAATTTGGAAAGGCAACATTTTGTTCCAGTTTAGAGTCTGCCCACCTTACTTTTGAACAAAAATGACTTAAATCTCATGAACTTGAGGCAAGAAATCACCTCATCCATTTCCAACTGAGAACCAAACTTCGGTAATTAACCCACCCTTTTCTTATGAGTTCAATGACTTGCATCCTATTACCACTGCTTCTTAAAATCCTTAGAACTATTTTGAATAATAGAGTAGCCATGAACTGTCAATATTTGTACAATTTTTTTAATATTTACCGAAAATATGTACCTTAAAATTTTATGAAAATTCATTACCTAGCTTATTGCTTTTACTTTTTTTACAATGTAAAAAGTATACTCATAGATGAAGCTTTAGTACTTTACAAAAATAAGAGTTCCTCCAGCAATTAAGCAGTAGACAACACTATCGTAGATGATAGTGGTGGAGCTATATTGTGTCTAGCGGTGTCACGAAAAACCGTTGGCTTTCCCACTTCAGAGGTGTTTTTATTTATTTATTTATACTTCTATTTACTATTTAGGACGCCACGGAGATCGTAATATAATAGGATGAACATATGTAATAATCAGTACAAACTTTTAAATACAATCATGATAAGTTATACAGGGACGTCATTGACATAAAATCCTGACTCCGCCGCTGACAAATAAAATAAATATCACTTGAAGAACTAATAAGGGAACAGTGGGTAGCTTCTCATGTAAAGCTGCAAACGCAACAGTAACACGTCCAGACGCTAGACAAGGTGGCATGTCATTTATTTGTCCCATTACTAATGCCAAAATCTTAATGTTACGGTACTTTAAAGAATCATAAGTTTTGTTACGGTACTTTAGGAATCATAAGTTTTCCGTTATATTAATTATATTGCAGTTGTTGACTACAATAGCAACGTGCTGTTCTTCAAAACTGCATAGCATTTATTCACTGGTCCAAGACATCCACTATATGCATGCGATCATCAACAATCTCTTCAATCAAATTCTCTGATTCTATGTTTGTTGGTGGTCCTACGTGAAACTCGGTGATCATATTTCGTAGTTCAATATTTATTATAAATTAATTGGTAGCGCACACTACTTATTTATCCTCAACAGTGCAATTTTCTATTTTTTTTTTCCATTCTGAAAGTTCAATAAAAGAGAACTTGTTTTCCTCGTTGTGCTATATTAATTTGTTGTATGATCATGTGCTAATCCATCTGTTGTATACTAGAAATTCTGAAAAAGAGTACTAAAACATTTTAATAGTTGAAAACTAAAGTGAATATAGCTAATAAAGACCGAACCAGATCGATTCTCCATCATCCTATGGGGGTGGATAATCATGATCCAGACACGGTAGCGGATACTATATTATACGTATAATCATCATACCGCATAGGTTAAAGTTCGATCATGAAAGCCTTGTGAGTAAACACTAAGGGTCCAATTTCCCAAGGGCAAAACAAATTAAAAGTTTTTTTGTTGTGGAATTTTTTTGGGCAGAGGGTTGGTTAGAACTAATGCCAGTACTAGGGGGGACAAAAAAGGAGAAGGAAAAAGAAAAGAGGGGAGGAAAAAACTCCAAATTAAGGTGGCCCTTGCTGCTCGAGTATATATGTAAACACTCTTTACCCTCGTATTAGTAAAGCTAATTTTGTCACTCAATACGCTTCGTCGCCACTCATTCCACAAGCAAACAGACCAGCTGACGCTTGGATTCACGCCACAGGAATTTAAACAGCTTCGCCAGTGTCAAGGATACGCATTAAAGCTCTCTCTCTCCCCCACCTCTCTCTCTCTCTCTCTCTCTCGTGTCTCATAGCGTACATGTGCACCCACATGCCAATCTTGAGAGATGAAGCCGAGGTGAAATCGAGAAGGGAATAAAAAAAACAAGCAAGCACGCCGTTACGTAATATTTTGAGCACATGTGATGAGTGAGAGTACATCAGCATTGAATCCAGTTATTATGAGCTTGTTCTTGCTCACCCCCACACGATGATTTTTAATCTTCAGCGAGACCGCCCCAATCTGGCATTATTTCTCATCTAGGGGCGTTTTTATCAATTTAAAAAAGGGTTAATGGCACATACAAGTCCGTGTAGTACAAGGGGTAAGTCGCTTACCGTCCTTAAGGGCCTGTTTGGATTCGTAGAGGGTGAAGGGAAGTTAAGGGAAACTGAGGGAAGAGAAGGGAAGAGAAAGGAAGGGAAGGGAAGGGAATTCCCTTCCCCTTGGTTACATCCCAATTTGGGGGTAACAATTTTTATACTATTAGGGGGTGAACCAAGGTGAATTAACTTCACCTCCTAAGTGTTTCCAAACAAGGTGAATGGAGGTGAATGGTTCCCCTAACTTCTAACTTCACCTCCTAAGTGTTTCCAAACAAGGTGAATGGAGGTGAATGGTTCCCCTAACTTCCCTTCACCCTCATTCCCATGGAGGTGAATGGTTCCCCTAACTTCCCTTCACCCTCATTCCCCTCAATCCAAACAAGCCCTAAAATTTTATATGCTAACATTTAGACGTGACAGCCGGTCCCGCTATTTATCTCTATGTTATCTATATTTAAAGAGGAATTAAAAAAAGATTATTTTTGAAAAATAATGAACAAAACTGATACTTTTATGGAAATATTATTAAAATCGACTTTTTTTTGCCAACCGGTAAAAAAAAAAGTCGATTTTACAAAATATTGACTTTAAAATGCACGGGACCAGTAGTATCGTGTAATTAGTGGTCGCTAATTATTGTTAGTCTGAAATGGTCGTTGAAATCCTTAAGGTTTAATTAATAAGAACTAAATACACGGGACTAATACAAGGGACTACTAGTCACGTGTATTTTAAAGTTAAATTTTTGCAAAGTCAACCTCTTTAAGGTCGATTTTGCTATAATTTTACAAAACGGTCCATTTTGCTAATTATTTTTCAAAAAGGTCGACATCTTTTTTTTTTTAATTCTCTACTTTTAAAATATATATCGCCATTGTTCAATATATTTAATAGAAGAGACGATCTTTTTACTGTATAGTGAAATATCAGAAAATTTTTGGAAAATCTCTTTATACCAAATTGACGTCGTGTAATAGTCATATATATGAACATCATATATATGAGTCCCATGTAGCTTATGATACTAGAACTTCTTCTCTTACTCTTGAATTTAAATACTTCAATACAATGAATAAAATAGTCTCTTTTCTCCGAGAAACTCTATTTTTATCACCTAAATGGCTAAAAAATAATCCTGCTTACCACCAACATGTGCCTAGGTGGTTTGGATGTATCAATTTTAATCCAGAGTAACTGGGTTTGATTATCGAACCTGTATTTACCAGGTGTTATATAGAATTAAAGGTGGGCCTCAACACACCTTAGCTTTGCTTGGTTAGGTTTATTGTACAAAAGCTGCATTAGTAATTAACTCATTTAAAAAATAACCATGAAAATGTGAACACGGATTACTTTTTCTAAGGGAAAAACACGAATTACTTTCGAGATTACGAGGAAATTATTTTTCATGTGAGCCATACATTTTTATTATTTTCACCCTTTCATATTTTTCCCCTTAGATCCGATAGTTTCACAATTATAACATTGTACCCTATTTAAGTATTGCTTTCCTATCTTTAATTTAGCCATTTTCACACTTTCACCTTCACATTTTGGGTTTAATCAAACATCCTCTAAGCCTCTAAGGCTTCTAATTTTCGAAAGGCACCATGTGAGTGAGTGTTGGATAGCAAGTCGATCCGGTGACGATTATTCAACGTCGACGCTTCAGATAGCGAAAAGGCATCATGTGATTGATTTGTTGTAAGTTATGTTTTGTACGTAATGACATTGGTTTGGTTGGTAATTAAGGATTAATTAGCAGAGATGTGTTGGACTAAAGTTTTATTATTATTCGTTGACATTTCTCCTACAGAGCAATGTTTCCAAGTGGCCGCCGGCCGCCCCCACTTAACTTTAGCACTTCGTGTACGTGATTACGAATTGGGCTAAACTCAGTCGGAACAGCAATAGAAGTGTTTAAAATATACTTTTAAAATTTAGGGGGATAAAAGAAATTGTTACTTACAAAATTTAATTTAATTATTAAGGATAAAGATGTTCGTTTTGGCAACGTAAGAATCAAGACACGTTAAACTTAACAATTCAGCTATGATAACAAAGTGAAACAAAATTAACTAGAGGAATTTTGTGGAATTTACAAGGTGTATATATATATTTATCGGCCTATGTGAAAATTTCGGTCAACGCTTTTAGGAGGGTTTCTAACATTTTGAAAGTCAATAGAGTTATCTAATGATCGTCCAAAGTTAAGGGGGTTTTATCAATTTAAATTTAGCCAATTTACAAGAGTGAAGCTAGAGTGAACTTAAGTTTATTGAGGGTTTTATCTACCATTTTTTTATTCATTAGATTTGTTTTTATAATACACATTAATGCAACTTTTGAGATGTGTCATAATGTATATCACATATCAATATAAATCCCAAGCAAATCTAATAGGTAAAATAGTTGAGGGATAAAAACTTTTATCCACTTAAGTTTACAAGAACTTTACTCCAATTTACAAAGTTCAAAAAGATTTACTACATAACACCCCAAAAGTTCATGTGGATTTATGAAATTCACTCTTAAAATTAAAAAATTCACTCTTAAAATTAACTTTATTATGGATTGTTTAATTAACTAGATCTTTAATTACTATGAATGAAAACTACACACATCACGGACCACACACACAACACAACACATATATATAATATATATACACTATATATATATATATATAATATATATATGAGATTAGAAGAGAGAAATGGGTATGTTTTGGTACAAAAGCATAAATTTTTGTGCTTGGTGTGAGTGACATTTTCCCCTTAACTCATTAAAATTAGGGCCCACATCACATTGGGTTGTAGGAAAGTGGTTGGGAATTGGAATGGAGTAGATGAGCAATTATGACACCCTCACTACGAAGCAAAAACCTTTGTGTTTTGATACCAAGCATCACATCTCTCTCTCTCTTTCTCTCTCTCATCTACTTCTCTCTACTCTCTCTCTATATATATATATATATTATATATATTATATATATATATATATATATATATAATATATAATATATATATACTAATTATATATTAGTATATATATATATATATATATAATATATATATATATATTATAATATATATATTATAATATATAATAGTATATTATATTATAGTATATATATATAGTATATATAGTTATATATATATACACATATTGTATATTATATATTTGATATGGTATATTATATGTAGTTATACAGTATATGTAATAGTACATATATACATGTATATATGTAGTATACATAGGTATACATGTATAAATATATATAGCATATATATAGATATACTATATATATATATATATATATATATATATATATATATATAATATATATATATATCTAGATATATATATTAATTATATAGTATATATATATATCGTATATATGGTAATATATATATATATATATAATATATATAATATTATATATATATATATATATATATATGTATATATATATATATATATATATATATATATATATATATATATATATATATAATATATACATATATAGTATAGTATATATAATATTATTATATTATATATAATATATATGATATATATAATATATATATATTATGCTATAGTATATAGTGATATATTGATATATATAGGTATATATGTATATTATATAAGTTATATATAGATATTATACACATATATATATACATTATTATATTATTATATATATATATATATACTATATACATATATATATTATATTATATATATATATATATATATTATATATTATATATATATATTATATATATATATTATATATATATATAATATATAAATATATATATATATATATATATTATTATATATATTATATATATATTGAATATATATTATATTACATTACATAGAACTGATACTCACAACTATTATCTCAAGTTTAAAACATGTGTCCAACCAACATGGACTAAGACTAGTGTAGTGGGATGCCCAACACAATGGATTGACATATAATAAATGGGTCCAACACTATGACCTGAATGATGAATATCCAACAGCACTGGAACTGAATTATAAATGAATGTCCAACACTGGCGAATAATGATGAATGCCAACACTGATGGGACTGCACATAATAACTGCCCGCAACACCATGCGACTTGAATAAAATAATGTAGAAGTATCCGATGAGATAATGAAAAGGATGCATATACACTAATTTCAACACATGATCGTCGGTGTTAATCTAAGAACTCAGTGTCCGCAAGCCACTCCACATATGAAGCGAGTAATAATAAACAAATAATTTTCGGTAACGACCAAAAATTCAAGGCGATCTCCTCGCTTCCATTTAAAGCGATACTACAAAATAAACGATGCATCAACTGGTGCCGCGATCAATCGAAGTACAGCAGAAACCCTTCACAGGTTTCTGTCTGCTTCGAAACAAATCATAAGTATGACATTCATTATTTTCAAGCATGAATATTACTGATATCAAATATATGCAATACAGACATGAAATAAAATGTTATCATGTAATACTATCGTCGAAACCCTAAACATTTATATACACATGTTTTAACACGTTTTAAAAGCTAAAAATACTTGTGATTTAATTCATGATTAATAAAATTTTCACATACTTGAAAGTTTATCAATGTTACTGTGTAATCAATTAGAAATATTATTGATAAATGTATTTCTCACTTCATAAGTTATAAGCATCTATATTTTATACACTAAAAAAATACGTTTTAGCTTCAAAAAATGGAGAATAAAAGCTTTAATTAAAACCGGTGCAAAATAGAAGAGGGATGCAGAGGTTGGGCGAGTTTTACTCGCGGCCTTCAAGATACTGAAAACTCTACACTGAAAAAAGACAAAACCAATCCCCTTGCGCCCTGCCAGCTTGCCCAAGAAAAACCGCTTGAAAAATCCCTTCGAATCGCTCAAAATCGCCAAAGAAAAGAGACTAGGGTTGAGAAAGGGCGAAAATTGGTGCTTAGGTTTGGAACATAGGAGAAAAGGTGTTTTCATGGTTTAAACATGTGTATACTATACAGCAACCCGAAAAACTAGCAGCCAAAACCCAAACCCGAAAGTTGCGAAACCCTAGTCTGATAGAAAAACTACTCTTCGTATTTTGGCTGTGCTAACTTTCGCATCAGCGAGCCTCGGAATGCAGCGGTGATTAAATATTTGTTGGGAAGAGCTGCTGCAAGATATCTATCAATTTTGCATCTTTTAGGTTTTCCATATTCACACGTATCAAGTATTGTAAATATAATAACCTCTTCACTGGTTCATAAATTTCATAGATTTATTACATCGAGCTATGATTTGGTGTTATTTGCTCTTAGTATGATAATACTATATATACATCTGAATTTATGGCTCAAGAATTCAATTCCTAGCATTTTCAACATCGTAATATATTATTGTATAAATATATATAACCATATTTATTATATTATTATAAAAGGATTCAAATTTTTGGGGGTTTACACCTACTGCTGGTGGAAGATGTGAGGGGGTTATAGAGTCAATGACGGTGACAATGAGTATCGAGCGGAATATTATTTTAACGTACTTGTCCTGACTTCTGGGAAACATACGGGATATATGATGTGAACTAGTCGGGGGTAAATAGGATATGGTCTTGTGAAAACAGGCCGAATAAATAAATAATGTAATGGGACTAGGAGAGCTAAACTTACTCAAATAGAACTTGTTAGCGAAGTTTAGAACTGGTCGTATATAAGCCTGAACTAATAGTAAATCAGTGTAGAGAGCTAACGTAGGCAACTGGGTAGAACGAACACTTATTGATAGAAAAAAACATGGGCCTGGAGTGGCTAGAGCTAATAGCGCGGATTGATGCCTAGAAGCTAATTTGGTATGATAGCTAGAGATACAGTTTTGAAATCGGGTTAGAACTAAGTCGTAGGCCGAAACTAGAACCAGCACTGTATGATAGCAAAAAACGTGCGGCTGGAGGCCCGAAAGGCTAACACGGAGAGTGAGTTAGAAACTGGCTGTATCTAAGTCTAGAACTAACATTGAATTAGTTAGAAACTAATTATAGCCAACTAGAGAACCAAACTTGTGTTTAGTAAGAAAATACGGATAAAGGTAGCAGCTAAAACACGGGGAATGGGCCTTAGAAAATGGACGGTGTATATAAGCTTTAGAGGATACTAAGCATTGAATCTGGTTAGAGCTAACGTTAGAACTGTTGAATCAACACTTCGTGCATAGAAAAAACGCGGCTTGAGGAAGAGCTAACACGGGATGGCTAGAACTGGCTGTATCTAATCTAGAACTAATCGATTGGATCCAGTTATAGAACTAAGCGATAGTAACTAGCATCCAACACTTGTGCATTATGCAAAAAAATACGCGCCGGAGGGCCAGAACGCGTAACACGGATGGGTTTAGAACTGACTGTTTCTAATGTAGTTAGAACTAATATTGAATCACAGTTAGAACTAACGCTAGCAACTAGGAACCAATACTTATTTAGAAGAAAACCGCTGGATGGAGGTAAAAGCAACACGAGAGGTGCTAGAGAAATGGTGCATATATAAGCTTAGTCAACTAATATTGCGCATCAGTCTAGAACTGAAGTAGTAGACTAGAACCAAACACTTGCTGCATAGAAAAACATGGGTCTGATATAGCAGCTAAACGGGATGGGCGGTAGAACTGACTTGTATTAAGCCTAGAAGCTAACATTGTAATTAGGTGTAGAACTAATGATCAGACTTTAGAACCAACACTTGTGATATGAAAAAAACGGGGCTGGATTGCAGAGCTAACACGGATAGGTTAGGAACTAGTTGTTATCTAATCTAGAACTTAATATTAGATTAGTTAGAACTAACATAACAATTTGGAACCGAACACTTGTGTTAGAAAAAAACACGGATGGAGCGCTAGAGCTAACACGGATAGTGCTAGAAAATGAACTGTTATATAAGCTAGAAACGTAAATTGGATCAGTTAGAATCTTAACGTAACAATAGAACCAGTTACTTTTGATAGAAAAAAAATATGGGCTGGAGATTAGAGCTAACACGCGTTGCGTTAGAACTGGCTGATCTTAAGTCTAGAACCTAACATTAGATCAATTAGAAACTAACGTAAGATGACTAGATCCAACACTTGTGACAAAAAAAACATGGGCCTAGATGAATAGGAACTAATACGGTTTGGGCTAGAATCAGTTGTATTAGATAGTAAGCTAGCTGTACCTGGCCAGGTTAGAAGCTAACATGTAATCTCCAATGGTATACGCCCACTTCTAGTATAAGCGTTGGTGTCTTATTGCTATTTGTTAGTTCTAGCTGAGTTAATATAGCTTCTAGCTATGTTGCGGTCAGTTCTAAGGCGATATCGTGGTTAGTTCTCCCTCCAGCTACCGCTAAGTCGTATTGTAAGCCAGTTGGTTCTGTTACCTATGTTAGTTCTAGCTGATGATAATATTTTAGTTCTGAGCTGAGATGTTAGTGTTAGTTTCTACCTCTAAGCTAACGGAAAGTTTAGTATAAGCGTCATTCTATGTTGCTTTGTTAGTTGCTAGCTGAGTTAATGTTAGTTCAGCTTTGTGGGATATTTATTGATATTTTACAACACTTAGAACTAGAACAAGACTTTGATTAGAACTAACAAGACATAAACTTACAAATTATATTACCATACTTTTTAGCAATGAAGAGAAGCTAACAAAAACTTCATACGAGACATACTACAAACACTATATATTTGTAAACAGTTTGAACATTAATATAAAAGCATAGTATTGGGGAAATAACAGTTTCCCCAAGTTTTTTCTTATCCTCATCCAGATTGATGCCATCTGACAATATTTGTTCTTTGAACATAAACAGGTGTGCTGGACCAAGGGCCTTGACCCTTCGGATCTGAATCACCAAGTATGTTTATGCTTATCCATTCAAGTCAAAGCATTCTTCGTACTTACATACCCTTGTGGGCGATATTGTGGGCGGAATTTATCAATTGCAGCCTTATATTCCTCTAATTATCAAAAATGTCACATCGTCACCTCTCTTCACTGGAACATAAAGCACTCGTTTCTTGCCATGGATAACTACTGGCAAGCAATTTGCTAAAAGCAGCATCATAGAATACAATAGCCCTCGATTTGCCTAAACAAGAGAGGCCGTTCGAGTTATTACCTACGGCGTGTCCATTCAATCTCGGCGGAGAGTACATCGACCACGAGAGAGAGAGAGGGGGGGGAGCGCTCAGGGCGGGGATATGCGCGTCACGAGAGACGAGAGAGACTTGAGAGCAGAGAGAGAGAGAGAGAGAAGAGAGAGAGTTGGGGTGAAGGGCGCATTTTTGGGGCGGCGAAAAAGAGGGATTTGAGTGGGTTGGGGCGGCGATTTTTGCGGGCATCTGTTGATAAGGAGCTCAGACGAGCAGAGAGGGCTTAATGTCTACCGAGCATGTTTTATTTCAAAAACGCGGGCCGTTTTTCTCACAAACGTGGGGTTCTTCCTGTAAGAATCACAATGGAGCAGTATGTTTAGCCTTTTTAAATTTGATGGCTAGAACTAACAATAACTAATCTAGAACTAACATGGGTAATAGAATAAATACTTACACTATAACTTGCGTTAGCTGGAGTTAGAACTAACATGATAATATTTAGAACTGACACCACAACTACTAGAACTAACAATAACTAAGCTAGAACTAACATGGGCAATAAAACAAACACTTACACTAGATCTTACGTTAGCTGGAGTTAGAACTAATATGATAGCATCTAGAACTAATACCACAGCAGCTAGAACTAATAATAACTAAGCTAGAACTAACATGGATAATAGAACAAATACTTACACTAGAACTTGCGTTACCTGGAGTTAGAACTAACACGATAGCATCTAGAACTGACACCACAGCAACTAAAACTAACAATAACTAAGCTAGAACTAACATGGCGTATAGAACAAACACTTACACTAGAACTTGCATTAGCTGGAGTTAGAACTAATACGATAGCATTTAGGACTGACACCACAGCAGCTAGAACTAATAATAACTAAGCTAGAACTAACATGAACAACAGAACAAACACTTACACTAGATCTTGCGTTAGCTGGAGTTAGAACTAACACGATAGTATCTAGAACTGACACCACAGCAGCTAGAACTAACATGTGCAATCGTCACAAACACTTACACTAGAACTTGCAGTTAGAAATAACAAGCATTGGAAATAGAACTTTTATGTACATCAATATATAACTAACAAACTGTTTCCTTCCATTATAGTGCAAAATACTATATACTAACTTCACGGGTTAGCTGGATTCAATGATCCACAGTATGAGCCGTACCAACTAACATCTATCAACTCTAGGTCTGTGTTAAAAGGCTGCGCACGTTGAGTCTCTAAGTCAATGCGAGTGGATCCCTCAGTCCTCTCCAAATTCCCCCTGCCGAGTACCTGCGCGACGGCGTAGCCTTCCCTTAGGACCCCGTCGACTGAAGAGATGTAACGAAAACCAATCCTCTTAGGGACATCAGATAAATCCCTAATCCTGAGAAGCACTTTGTATTCTGTGAAGTTAGCATGGGTTATGATACCACAACAGCTCATAATGCACTCACCGATACCAGCAAGCAGAGATTGCAAAAATTCAAAATCCCAGAGGTGGTATAGGAGGTTGAAGAGGCGGATCCATACTAGAAATGGTTGGGAAACCGTTGAAAGCCTGAGATCCTCCCTCCAATGATGGAATCTGCCCCTAAAGGTGCTCATATCTACCAGGCCGAGCTTTATAGCTTAGGCAAGAAGGTCGTCGGATGGAAACTACACCATGAAGCTGTGTCCTACCGCTTCTTTGATTTGATGGGGCCATGACCTAAGATTAAAGCGATAAACCAGCATCTCTCTGAGCTCTTGGACGGATAAACGGCCTGACCTAAGATTGAAGATGGTGAAAGTATAGAGATGTCGGATGGTGCTGGCGGTGTTGGCAGGGATGATAAGCATCCTTGGAGGGGTACGAACAGTAATACTATGATGACAATCTCGAGAAGTATGCCCGGACCCATGGCAGTATGCACAGGCACCGTCCAAAGCCATTTGTGATAGTTTATGATAGAGATTGAAGACGTTGGGCTTAGGAATTTGTTTGGAGATGAGGGGTGTAGAGAGTCACCTACTGTGACGCCACTGGGTTCACACAATGTTACAGTCCGAGGTGAAACCAGGAATGTCAATCCTGCTATGCACCACACCGTGCAATAACATATTTCACCATCACAATTACTATCTCTCTAGTAGAGTTAACAACAGGTATAGGTACAAAAGCAAGTAAAAGATAATACAAGAGATATATGATGAAATAATAGAGATAAAAATAATATTTCATCATCCAACATACAAAAATATAAAGTGAATCTCTGAAATAACTAGTCTGGAGATCTCAACAAGTCTCAAATACAAAATATCTGATAAAAGAAAATAAGGCACACAATCTTTATAACTTCTAGAACATAACTCTCAAATGTCTAAACAAAATGTCTACAGTGGAACTCCGTAAATAAAATAAAACTATAAATGAAAGATGGACGCTAATAAGTATCACCATCAATATGCGACTCTCTGTGCACCTAGCTCGTTACCTGAAATGGGAGGGGGCAACGAGCGCCAAAACGCTAGCGACCAACATCACAACCAACCCCAAGAGAGAGGGCTCGTTGCATAAAGAAAATGCAGTTAATACATATATATATGAAATCATTGATTCTAACAATAAGAGGATTTTAGTATTTAGGAAATTACAATACGAGCATAGGTACGTCGAGCGAAATAATCCAAACAATAAAACCCTTATGTATATACCTTGTATTTCAAATTGTAAATCCCTAAATACCAAACCCAAGATCTAATACATGAACAATAATATAAAGAAGACTAACCCATCTCAGAACTCAAATACCATGTCATGTCAAAACTCACATAAGTGTCATGTCCAGCCTATATAAGTGTAAGTGTCATACTCAATGTTTAAACATGTGTCCAACACATGGACTAAGACTAGGTGTAGTGGATGCCCAACACATGGATTGCATATATAAATTGTCCAACACATGGACTGAATGATGAATATCCAACACATGGACTGAATATAATGAATGTCCAACACATGGACTGAATATGATGAATGCCCAACACATGGACTGCACATAATAACTGCCCAACACATGGACTGAATAAAATATGTAGAATATCGATGAGATATATGAAAAGGATGCATATACACTAATTTCACACATATCTCGGTGTTCAAATCTAAACTCATGTCCGCAAGCCATCTCACATATGAAGATATATAATAAAAAATAATTTCTAACACCAAAAATTCAAGGCGACTCCTCGTTCACATTAAAGCATACTACAAAAGTAAACATGCACAAACTGTGCCGGCGATCAATCGAAACAGGCAGAAACCCTTCACAGGTTTCTGTCTGCTTCGAAACAAATCTATAAGTAACATCATTATTTTTCAAGCATAATATTACTGATATCAATATATATGAAACAACATGAAATAAAATATTATCATGTAAATATATCGTCGAAACCCTAAACATTTATATACACATGTTTAAACGTTTTAAAAGCAAAAACTTGTGATTTAATTCATGATTAATAAATTTCAGATCTGAAATTTATCAATGTTACTGTTGTAATCAATTAGAAAATTATGATAATGTATTCTCACTTCATAAGTTATAAAGATCTATATTTTATACACTAAAAAAATACGTTTTAGGCTCAAAAAATCGGAATAAAACTTAATAAAACGTGCAAAATAAAAGGGTGCAGAGTTGGGCGAGTTGTTACTCGCCTCAGATACTGAAAAACTCCTACCACGTGAAAGAGAACCAATCCCCTTCGCTGCACTGCACAAAACCCGCTGAAAAATCCTTCGAAATCCCTCAAAATCGCCAAAGAAAAGAACTAGGGTTTGAGAAAGGGGAAAATGGGCTGCTAGGGTTTGGAACATAGGAGAAAAAAAGGTGTTTTTCATGTTTAAACATGTGTATATATGACAGCAAACCCGAAAAACTACAGCCCAAAACCCGAAACCCGAAAGTGGAAAACCCAGTCTGACTAGAAACATACTCTTCGGTATTTTGGCTGTAACTTTCGCATCCGACCTCGGAATGAGGTGATTAAATATTTGTTGGAAAGCTGCTGAAGATATCTACAATTTTGATCTTTTAAGTTTTCCATATTCACAACGTATCAGTATGTAAAATATAAAACCTCTTCACTGGTCATAAATTTCTAGATTTATACATCGAGCATGATTTGTGTATTTGCTCTTATATATATACATATATACATTGAATTAATCTCAAATCAATTCCTAGCATTTTCAAACATCGTAATATATTATTTATAAATATATAACATATTTATTATTATTTATTATAAAATATTCAAATTTTTGGGGGTTTTACACCTACGCTGGTGGAAGAAGTTGAGGGGTTATAGAGGAATGACGGTGACATGAGTATCGAGGGAAATATTATTTTAACTACTTGTCCTGACTTGGGAACATACGGATATATGATGTGAACTATCGGGGTGATAGGATATGTCTTGGAAAACAGCGAATAAATAAATAATGTAATGACTAGAGCTAACACTTACTCAAAATAGAACTTTAGCGAAGTTAGAACTGGTCGTATATAAGCTAGAACTAATATTAAATCAGTTAGAACTAACGTAGCAACTAGAACCAACACTTATGATAGAAAAAAAACATGGGCTGGAGGTAGAGCTAATACGGGATGAGCTAGAACTAATTGTATATAAGCTAGAACTAACATTGAATCGGTTAGAACTAACGTAGCAACTAGAACCAACACTTATGATAGAAAAAACGTGGGCTGGAGGCAAAGCTAACACGAGATGAGTTAGAACTGGCTGTATCTAATCTAGAACTAACATTGAATTAGTTAGAACTAATATAGCAACTAGAACCAATACTTGTGTTAGAAGAAAATACGGGATAAAGGTAGAGCTAACACGGGATGGGCTAGAAATGACTGTATATAAGCTAGAACTAACATTGAATCGGTTAGAGCTAACGTAGCAACTAGAATCAACACTTGTGATAGAAAAAACGCGAGTTGGAGGAAGAGCTAACACGGGATGGGCTAGAACTGGCTGTATCTAATCTAGAACTAACATTGGATCAGTTAGAACTAACATAGTAACTAGATCCAACACTTGTGATAGAAAAAAATACGGGCCGGAGGCAGAGCTAACACGGGATGGGTTAGAACTGACTGTTTCTAATGTAGAACTAATATTGAATCAGTTAGAACTAACGTAGCAACTAGAACCAATACTTATGTTAGAAGAAAACGCGGGATGGAGGTAAAGCTAACACGAGATGTGCTAGAAATGGCTGTATATAAGCTAGAACTAATATTGGATCAGTTAGAACTAACGTAGTAACTAGAACCAACACTTGTGATAGAAAAACATGGGCTGGATATAGAGCTAACACGGGATGGGCTAGAACTGACTGTATATAAGCTAGAACTAACATTGAATTAGTTAGAACTAATGTATCAACTAGAACCAACACTTGTGATAGAAAAAACGCGGGCTGGATGCAGAGCTAACACGGAATAGGTTAGAACTAGTTGTATCTAATCTAGAACTAATATTAGATTAGTTAGAACTAACATAACAATTGGAACCAACACTTGTGTTAGAAAAAAACACGGGATGGAGGTAGAGCTAACACGGGATAGGCTAGAAATGACTGTATATAAGCTAGAACTAACATTGGATCAGTTAGAACTAACGTAACAACTAGAACCAGTACTTTTGATAGAAAAAAAATATGGGCTGGAGATAGAGCTAACACGGGTTGGGTTAGAACTGGCTGTATCTAATCTAGAACCAACATTAGATCAATTAGAACTAACGTAGCAACTAGATCCAACACTTGTGACAAAAAAAACATGGGCTAGATGTAGAACTAATACGGGTTGGGCTAGAAATAGTTGTATATAAGCTAGTGTACCTGGAGGTAGAACTAACATTATCTCCAATTAACGCCACTTCTAGTATAAGCGTTGGTTCTATTGTCTTTGTTAGTTCTAGCTGAGTTAATATTAGTTCTAGCTGATGTTGGGTCAGTTCTAACTGATATCGTGTTAGTTCTCCCTCCAGCTAACGCAAGGTCTATTGTAAGCATTGGTTCTGTTACCTATGTTAGTTCTAGCTGAGATAATATTAGTTCTAGCTGATATAGTGTTAGTTCTACCTCTAGCTAACGAAAGTTCTAGTATAAGCGTCAGTTCTATTGCCTTTGTTAGTTCTAGCTGAGTTAATGTTAGTTCTAGCTGTTGTGGGGATATTTATGATATTTTACAACATTAGAACTAACAAGACATTGATTAGAACTAACAAGACATAACTTACAAATCATATTACATACTTTTTGCAATAGAGAAGCTAACAAATACTTCAACGAGACATACTACAAACACTAATATTGTAAACATTGAACATAATATAAAAGCATAGATGGGGGAAATAACAGTTTCCCCAAGTTTTTTCTTATCCTCATCCAGATTATGCCCCTCTGACAATATTTGTTCTTGAACATAAACAGGTGTCTGGACAAGCCTTGACCTGGATGCTGAATCACAAGTGATGTTTTGCTTATCCCATTCAATCAAAGCATCTTCGTACGTTACATACCCTTGTGGGCGATATTTGGGAATTTATCAACTTGAGCCTTATATTCCTCCTAATTATCAAAAATGTCACATCGTCGACCTCTCTTCACAACATAAAGACTCTTTCTTGCCATGGATAACTACTTGGCAAGCCAATTTGCTAAAACAGATCATAAATACAATAGCCCTCGAGTTCCTAAAACAGAGAGGGTTCGAGTTATTACCTACGGTGTCCATTCAATCTCGCGGAGGAGTAATCGACCACGAGAGAGAGAGAGGGGGGGGGAGGGCGGCGGCG
>NC_033796.1:40402903-40403740 GCF_001876935.1 Asparagus officinalis | reverse complement strand
GCGGCGAAGAGGGATTTGAGTGGGGTTGGGGCGGCGATTTTTGGGGATCTTTGAGAGAGAGAGAGAGAGAGGGTTAATGTCACGAGCATGTTTTATTTCAAAACCGCGGGCGTTTTTCTCACAAACGTGGGGTTTTCCTAGAGAGTCACAAGAGAGAGTGTTAGTTTTTAAAATTGAAGGAGACAGAAATTCTGAGGCGTGAAACACTTTCCTTAAAGAAATATTTGTCCCACTTGATATTCAAAGTTGCTTCGGGTTAATGCAAATTTTCTTCCCAGGATACAACAGAAAATGAAAATTCCAGTAAGAAAATCTGGAATTTTCCTTAATTCGTTGTGAAACAAGTTTGTAATATTGCAGAAGTTTTTGATAGAAAAGATTCAGAAAAGAAATTGTTAATAGATATCTGAAAACATAAACTATTTATAGGTTTTGAAAAGGTGCTTCCAACAGTCACAACTTTTCAAAAACACCCCTTGGAGCAAACAGCCACTTTTCAACAGTCACTTGTCTTTTCATAATTTTTAAAATTCAAAATAACATTAAAAATATTATATTCAATATATAATATATAATTATATATTATTCAATATATAATTATATATAAAAAATGTGTGTGTGTGTGTGTGTGTAAAATGTGTATGCGTAGTACCAAACACAAGTTTTTGTACTTGATAGTGAGATGACATATTCCCCTCCACTCATTAAAATCGGGCTCCACATTCACATGGGTTGGGGAATGGTTGGGAATTGGAATGAGTGTATGAGAATAGGACACATCACTACTAAGTATAAAATTTATGCTTGATACCAAACATACTCATATATATATATATA
>NC_033796.1:40394552-40402821 GCF_001876935.1 Asparagus officinalis | reverse complement strand
TGAGCGTGCACATGAAACCGACCACTGATCCTTCTCGGAGCTTGTGTTATGTGGGTTCCATGAGTTTACATTGGACCTTGCATGAAAAGACACGTCAATTTTAAAATATTGCTCTAAAAATTGTTTATTGCCTTTGAAATTGACATCCAAACATCAAGCTCCAATGAAAACAGTGGATTATTCACGCATTTAAACAATGAAGACAAAGCTTATACATTGCATCACATTGTATCTTTATTGCGTTTGTCCCTTTCGTTTTCGTCGGTTATTATTTATATTTATGTATTATTTTGGAAAAAGCACATTTCTTTTTTGACATAAATACTTCGTCCATACTTACATAAAACTAGCTCCCACCTTGTTTGGATGGGGTGAGCCGGTGAGTGAAAGAAAAAGGAAGAACGAGGAAAATGATGGAGGGGAAAATTTTTAGACTATGATGATATGAATCCAATAGCTAAGAAATAAATTTTCTTCACACTTTAAACTCTCAAATATTACTATATTTTTTATTCTCTTTCTTTCTCGCCAATTTTTCATTTCCTTTCTTCTCCTTCTTCTCAATTAAATAAACTTCCAAACACAGCGTTTAAAATTAGTCGATTCCCAATAAAAAAATAATACTCTATAAAAAATAATACTTTCTTCTAAATAATCTACCTTTTCTATTGTTAAAATTAGAGGTGCATAAAATAAACTATGCGATTGTGTGAAAATTTTATTTTATCGCATTAAAATTCTAAAGTTATGATGAGAACTATTGCATTTCCAACTTGTTTTGAAGGTTTATGATAATTTCCCCGAATAGTGGACTCATATAAATGATTTTTTTTTTAAATTTGTTCTGAATTCATGGTTGATGATATTTGAGACTAGATTGTTCCGATAATATGTTTGCGTCCGTTCCAATATAGCATCCAACTACTTAGTTATTGTGAGAAATAAGGCCTTTAATTTATAATCAAACAAAATTGTCTAAAAAATAACTTTTCTTATGGAACAAAATAACTTTAATAAATCAGGAGACATTAAAAATAAAAAGGCATCATATTTTCACTAAAGCAAATTATCATCAAATACATCCGATTTGTCAAATTATCTCAATCATAGAAACAAATAACATTTGAGATTTGATGATATGATCAAGTGTATTATCTCGTGCTCAACTACTTTATAAGGAGTAAAACATACTATAACATGTTTTCAAGATTAAGGAATCTAACCTAACATGTATTGATCAATTTTGAGATAGAGGGATTTTAACTACAACATTAAAAAAAAAAGAATGGGGATGATAATGTCAAGACTTATCTTCTGGGTTTTGACTGGAACCAAACATGTTATAAGAAAGCTGCCAACTAGAAAGCTGCTGTCTCCAATTAACAGGTTGCGGATGTGTCAGGTAAACCTAATCCTTTCGTTAGGTTTGGATGATATTAGAGACTTTGGACTTTTTTATGCATACTTGTGACGCCTACAGTAATTTTTGGAATTAAGTATATCTTAAACCTCAATATAATCCTTGAACCCTACAAGAATTTTAAGCTTATGTTAAATTATTTATGCGTTGCAGCCTGTAGGTAGACCGTAGAGAGAAAATGGACTCCAGAACATATTTGACTAAATCAAATTATTTTATTCTTATGTAGTACTTTTATGTAATTTTTTGGGTTAATTGAGAACAGACCAGTTGCAAATAGAATCACTCTAGTTCTAACTATGCAAATAAAACTCCTAAGTGAATTTTTTAAACTTCTACAAGAGTCAAAAAGTTTCCCAGTAGTTCTAATATTGGTCGGGATATATAGATGCGCCTAGGGCTGTCCATACGGCCCGGGCCCGGGCCTGAGCGGGCCGGGCTCTCGGCCGGCCTAGTTTTTTTTTAAATTTGTTTTAATTTTTTAAAATTTTTAAAAATTCCATAAATCATAAAATATACATAAAAATTACAGAAAATAACCTAAATTTTTTAACTAACTTGAAATGACATAAATTACAAGTATAAAAAATTATAAAAATAAAAGATGATAAAAATAACTTCTTTATTAATAATCAGTAAATCCTTTACAAGTATAAATTTATTTCAGAATTTATCGCATCACAATAGATGAATACATCTTAACTAGATTGACACCTACTCACCTATATCACTCTCATTTGTAACTTTTTTCGAAATAATTCATTACAAATTTAAAGCTAAGAAATAAAAATTACAATTTAATGAATATTATCTAATCTTTATACCTATCTGCTAGTCCTAACTCTTTAAATTTATCTTTAATTCCAGCGATCCGATCGATGCCTTGCGTTCCCTTCTCGTACCTCCACCAATCTTGTAAGCACATCACCGCTTGTACAGTATACGTATCTAAGCATGTCCTGTGGTCGTCGATCAAACGTCCTGCTGTGCTGAAGGCGGATTTCGAAGCTACCATTGAAACCGGCATTGTTAGTAAGTCATGAACCATGGTGGGAAGTATAGGATATGGAACTGATCCATATACTCTCCACTATTGTAAAATATCTAAAGCATTTCATTGACATTTAACTAAGAAAGCAGATAAATATTCATCTATTTTAGAAACCTCTAATGCTGATCCAAGTCCAGATCCACCAGTTAGTTCAGCTACCATTGCATACCTATCAAAACTTACACTTTTACCTCGGCCTGTGCTCGAATGCGCCGAAGCTGTAGACTGTTGTGCAGCTACACCATGTCTACCTGCATACTCATAATATAATATTTAAAAATAATTTCTAATAGCTAAATGATGAGAAGTAACAATAAGGGTAGATCCATCATCTAAGTCTATAATATGTCCATCATATAATGATTGTAACAAACTTCGAAGGCTAATATCCTTCAAACATGGATAATAAGAATCCTCAAACAAAAAATATGAGGAATAGGCCTAAAATGCTTATTAAATTTGCTTTCCATTTAAAAAATTATAGATCCAAAAGTATCATCCATATAATATTAAAAAAAACTTTTGAATATTTAAAATTTGTAAAGTAGCTAAAGTAATTGTTGGATAATAATAGCCAGATAATAACATTGTAGTATCATAAAAGACTTGTAATATTTCATTTAAATTACATATAATTATCCATTCATCTTCACTTATTCCATAACTACTACCAGAACTAGAACTAGAAACATAAAAAATTATAAAATCATTTATAATTTCTTTATATTCTATTGCTACACTTAACATTGCATGGGTGGAATTCCACCTATGGTCAACATCTTTTGGAATTAGTCTGGGCTTATAATTTTTTCTTTTACAATATTGTTTCCATATTTTAATTCTCATTTCAGAAGCATTATGCATATTAGCAACAGTTCTAACCTTTTCTATCATGGGTTTAATTTCAGAAAGTGCACTTTGAACAATTAAATTTAAAATATGACAGATACATCTAATATGAAAAAGTTCACCATGACATGATAATGACAAAGTTGTTTTGATAAAATCAACAGCTATATTATTATTACTTGCATTATCTAGGAAAAGAGAAAATATTCTTTGATCAATTTTTAGTTTCATAAGTTCTTCAATTATTAAATTTTTAACATTAATACCAGTATGTGACTCTTCAATTGTAATAAAAAAATAACTCTTTTAAACATTTGTCAATTTTTATCAATCCAGTGTGATGTGATACATAAATAACCAGTTTGCACTCTAGATGTCCAAATATCAGAAGTTAAAGAAAATTTACAGTTTAAATTTTTAAAATAAGAATTTATTTTTTCTTGTTCCTCCTGATAATATTTTAAAATATCATGTTGACAGGTTTGACAGGAAAAATTTGGTAAAAGCGGGATAAAAACCATCTCTAAACAAATCTTTAAATTCATCACATCTTCTACTAATCTAAAAGGAAGGTTTTTAAGAACGATAAACCTGATTACACATTTCCTGGCTCGGACAGCGTCATAACTCCAACTACCGAGACTACCAGAGGAGGAGGATTGAGAAATCATAGATTGTCGGATACCACCTTGAAGATTCTGGCCTTTGTTGTGTTTTTCAATATGGCATTTGAGGAGGTTGGTGCCGCTCTTATGATGAGCTTGGAAAATCTGGTCGCACAACGCATATTTAGCCTTCTGGGTGATGATCCTACCGTGTTCATCCTTGGTGACGTCTATCTTCTTAAAAAATTCCACACATCGGATCTCGGCCTTTTAGGAGCTCTTGGTGCAGATTCGTCGCCACCAGATTTAGGATTAACACCAGTAGGAGGAGTAGTTGTGTAGGAGGACTCATTTCTGGATCAGTAGGAGATAGATTTTGCTCTTCATATTCAGATCCAGAAGCCATTTGATGGAAGTATTAGAAAATATAAGAGATTATAAGAGAGTATAATATTGTATAAGAGAGTATTAGAGAGAAGTAGAAGAGTTTTGGTGTGAGGAGAATAAGTGAAAACCCTCCTCTATTTATAGAGGCAGCCCTCTGGGCAAATGACCAAAAAACCCTCACATTTTGACCGTTGTTGGGGGTAAAACGGTCAAAACCCTAATATGACCGTTATGACCGGGCCAGCCCGACCAAAACGGTCATTTTTTTAACCTTTTTTTGCCAAGGGCCGGGCAGCCCCGACCGGAACCGGCCAAACAGCCCAACACCTGGGCGGCCCAGCCCGGATCTCGTGCCCGCCCCGACACTGTTCTGGGCCGGGCTTGGGTTCGGACCGGTTTATGAAAAACCGACCCGGGCCCGGGCCCTGACCCGGGTCTGGCCCGGGCATCCGGGCTCGGACCGCAGGCTTTTTGGACAGCTCTAGATGCGCCTCTCACTGCCCCCTAAAAGATAATTTGTTTGTCTCTTAAAAAAATTAAAAAAAAGGTTATCAAGAGGGTCTATTCGCATTTTGACAAACAATCTGGGTCTATTGAAACCAATAGAATTATAGGGGTCTATCCTCAATTACGCGATACTAAGGGGTCTATCTACAGTTAGACGATGCTAAGGGGCAATTAACAAGTTTTCTTAACTGAAGAAAAAAACATGAATACACAAGAAAAGGAGAATGGAAAGCTTTTTAAAAATAATCTTTTTAGATATGTACTTTTTTCTAATAAGGTTATCCGCGACTCTTTTAGACCTTTGTCTAATTTCTAAGATATGTGGTCCATTATAACACGAGTAAGTTGTGGAAGGAAATCCTCTTTATGATGGTGAAAATCTTACTAAAAACTTGTTACTAGAGAAAATCTCGTGATCATTTCATCTATCCACTGTGAATTTGACTAATTCTTAGAAAGAGTTTGCTTATAGTGGGAAAAAGTTTAAGAATTTTTGCCTGATATGTAAAGTTACTAAAACTCCTTTTCGCCTCAACAGTATCAAATTTCCCTTCCCTTTCATTTTCTCTGTTGCCAATCATTCCGTCAACTTTTAACTTTCTCTCTCATGGAGCCTGAATGATATAAGAATAAATGACAAGCACAAAGGTTCTTACATATGAAAAACAAATCCCACGGCCTCTACAAACTAACGATCATCAGACTTATCTGACTTATTTTCTGTATATATTAGCATATAAACAGAGCGCTCAATCTATAAAGACATATTAGAAAATAAAAAGAGCGCTCAACCTATAAAGACATATCAGAATATAAAATTATAAATACTACACCTTTCACCACAATTTTGGAGTTTCAGTATAGCTAAAGAGATCATCAATAGAAATTATAATAAAACACATCCAAAACTAAGCAATGATATAACTAAACATGTACCATAATTTGATGTAACCATTTTTGGTCGAAAATTTGTGATAGTAGAGATGCCTTGATCAGTGATAGGGTATAAATGTATACCTCTAAAGTTGCAAGTGCACAACTATCAAGTTATATTATAAAAAGTTATCGATCCGACGAGGAAGATGTTTGTAGGAGAAAATCAAAATCGTTTCTTATGTTGTGTGTGTGATAATTAGGAGTGATGAATGTGATTGTGGAGAGATGAAGAGTGAGAGTGATTGTATGTAAATAAAATCAAAATGAGATTGAGAGTGGAGAGATAAAGAGTGGATGTGATAAAGGGTGAATGTAAACAAAACTAACAAAAGGGGAGAAAGAAAGATCAAAGAAATTAAATCAAGAAAAAAAATCAAGAAATGAGGAAAAAATCAAGAAAGTAAAAAAATTGAGGATTCAATTAGAGATATGAGAAGTCTAGAATTAAATCCACTAGCTAATCTCACTTATAAAATATGAATCATTCTCTCTTTATCACATTATACTTTAGATTTATTAAGTATAGACTATCAAATCACTTAAGGAAAGCATAACCTATCAAATTATCATCCAAGTAAAATTAATACTCATGAAAAGAATAACAACTAAATAGTAAAAGCATAACCTATCAAATTATCATCCAAGTAAAATTAATACTCATGAAAAGAATAACAACTAAATAGTAATTCTAGAATTAATTATCATCCAAGTAAAATTAATACTCATGAAAAGAATAACAACTAAATAGTAATTCTAGAATTCCTTTTAGCAATTAGTTTTTTAGTTGATTATCCTTAATATGATCATTTAAAGCATAAGAGAATGATTGACAAATTATTAAAGAAATAAAGTTAGTTTCATGCAATTTCTGGAGTTCTCACACGTATTAGTTTCATATCTTAAAAAAAAAGCAATTTCCTAGAGGGTTCTAGCCTCAAGGTGAATCAAAGAAAAGAAAAATAAATAAAAATAAAAACTAATTCCAATAGGGTTCTAGCCTCAAGGCGAATAGTACTAGAAATTAAAATCTAAGCTATGCAATAAATTAAATCTATACCACAAAATAAAAGTGTAAGAAAATAAAGACATTGAAATTAAATCTACTCTACCATGCATTAAAATAAATCTAATTCAAGAGGGTTCTAGTCCCTTGAATATCTACAACAAGAAAAAAAAATTACAAGAAAATAAAAAAATAAAAGAGAAAATTTACGGTCCAAGAGGGTTTTAGCCTCTTGATGAAGACAAATTTTCATCTTCATCTTCATCTTCATCTCATCTTCATCTTCATGATCAAACAAAGAGAAGAAAAGAAAAATATGAACATGTGAAAAAATTTCTTTTATTAATTGTAATAAAAGTTATAGTTTTGAAAGGTCTTCTCAATTAAAATTAACTCTTCTTTCCAAAATGAGTTTTTATAAATTTTTTCACACTTGAACCCCTCACTCTCTACCCCTATTTATAGAGTATTACAACAAATATCAACTCTTTGATTAAACTTGATTCCCAAGTTAATCAATTTTAGCCTTTAATTCGTAACAGTAAACTTGGTATCGATACCGCTATCGATACGAGTATCGATACTCAGTCATTTTGTTCTTTGGCCGATCTTCTCTTGCGTGTATGGGCTTGGACTTCTTGGGCTTTTTGAGAGATGAGATATTGAGTTCATCTTAAGCTTTTATTCATTAACATACAATTAAGATAAAACATATTTATTAATGACATATTTATTTAAATTAAATAGATAATAAGGTATAAAATATAATAAAAATATGATTATCAGTCAAGTCAGGTCAATGCATCTCTCCTAGTGTCATTATGGCCGAAAAATCCTAAAACATACTGCAAGCGTAAGATGCAATGAAGCGAAAAACCAAGAAGTGGCTCGAGTCTAATATGATCACATTTTGTGGTCTGAAAGACAAACGTAAATAGTGCAGTCAATATCTCACGTCATTTTTGTAAAGAATATAAATTTTTTCTGTATAATATTTGTCACAAAAAGTGACTCATTTCTTGTTTATTGTATGTAGTTAACCAAATCTCTTATGATGCATGTGACTCATTTCTTGTTTATTGTATATAGATAACAAAATCTCATATTCTTCACATGATGCATTGTTTGCCTCTTGATCACAAAAAACAACTTAGCTAATAGTCGTAATTCGTGGGGAAAAAGCAATGGGCATTGCTACAGGGACCCTTAAAAAAATGGATCCCTATGGGACATGTGAGATGCCAGTTGAACAGTAAATCGCGCCCCCAGCAACTGACACCTCACCTGTCCCATAGGGGTCCCCTTTTTTTGGGTCCCTGGGGCATTAATCAAAAGCAATTTACAATTGGTACTATAACTTTTATGACTCCTAAAAAAGATTTACAGTTAAATTTATTACAAATCATCATTTATCTAATACTATGTATATTAAGAAAAGCCTCATTGTTTGTTATTGTGGGTCATATTTTTAGAATTCCGAAAATATTCTTGCCTCTAGAAAAATTAATTAA
>NC_033796.1:40393803-40394536 GCF_001876935.1 Asparagus officinalis | reverse complement strand
ATATATATATATATATATATATCATACTCCTAATAAAAGTGCGAGTTTGAGAAAAAAAATTCATGGTCAATATTACTCTTAACGCGGCCTAAAATCACAACATTCCCTTTTTTTGCGATCCGCTCTGTTGAACTTGATCTACACGTTCTTAAACCCAAACACATCAATTTTAGGGTGAACCCATCGTGTTTTGACCCTTGGTTGAGCCGTGCAAAAAGTTCTATTCATTCGAAACCGTTAAAATTGCGGTGAGTGGATGAAGGGTCAAAACACGACGGGTTCACCCCAAAATTGGTGTGTTTGGGTTTAAAAACGTGTAGATCAAGTTCAACGGAGCGGATCACAAAAAAAAGAGAATGATGTGATTTTAGACCGCGTCCTTAGGTGGGAATCTATCTTATGTCAACTTATGTCGAGAGAGAGAGAGAGAGAGAGAGAGAGAGAGAGAGAGAGAGAAACTTATGTCAACTTAAGTGGACCATCCACCAAAGTTTCTGTCCATTGATAATACCTAAAGATCTGTGCATCATATGAAGAGATTTTTCATCAATGGATAAAAACTTTGGTGAAGGGTCTACTTAAGAGAGAGAGAGAGAGAGAGAGAGAGAAACTTATGTCAACTTAAGTGGACCATCCACCAAAGTTTCTGTCCATTGATAATACCTAAAGATCTGTGCATCATATGAAGAGATTTTTCATCAATGGATAAAAACTTTGGTGAAGGGTCTACTTA
>NC_033796.1:40390179-40391413 GCF_001876935.1 Asparagus officinalis | reverse complement strand
TATATATATATATATATATATATATATATATTCAAATAATTTAAAGGTAAAATATTTAACCAAAATTTGATATGAAAAAAGATCAAACAATGGAATTAATTCTTTATCATATTAGAATACGACACATGTCCTATTAACTCTATCTTCTTAATAGTTCTCATTAAAATATATATATATATATATATATATTCAAATAATTTAAAGGTAAAATATTTAACCAAAATTTGATATGAAAAAAGATCAAACAATGGAATTAATTCTTTATCATATTAGAATACGACACATGTCCTATTAACTCTATCTTCTTAATAGTTCTCATTAAATTATCCACAACTAGAAAATTCTATCCATAAAAAAGTAGAAAATTCTAGTAATCAAACTTTTGTTAATTATAAACAAATTGTAACTATCCACAATTTAAAAAATCTTAAAAATTGTAATGTGTCCCTCCTTAATTATTTTAAAAGGTAAATTTCAATAAAATTCCCCTAACTTTAAATTGAGCATTAAACTCCCAAAATATTTATAATTCTCACTAAATCCTCATTAAGTTTGATAATTTCAAAAAAGAAAATACTTAAAATATTTTTATTTTTTGCACTTAGCCTCCAAAATAGCATTATTCCAAAATTTTACATTGGCTAAAATAACCCTCAAGGACAATATACACACCTAAAATCATTCTTATTTACAAGTTAACCCATAAATTTACAAAGAACCCTAAAAATGTGAACAAATATTGCCCAAAAAATCTAGAATTGCAAAAACCCCTTCAAAATATTAAAATTGTAAAAAATACTCCTAAAATTCTAAAATTATGAATGACCCACAAAAAATTCATAAACACAACATTTTAAAAAATAAAAAAAACTTAGATAACTTGTAAAAAATTCAAAATTTTAAACAAGTACGCGAAAAATATGAAAATTATAAAAAATCCCATACAAAGTAAAATATGATAAACAACATCCTTAAAAAATTTTAAATTGCATATAGACCTCTAAAAATCTTAAAAAACATAAACAGAGCATTTAAATTAGAAAATTACAACGAACCCTAAAAAAATTACAATAATTTAAAAATATAAAAAGTATAATCAACCCCACAAAAAATAAAAAAAATAGATACAAACCCTTCTATAATCCAAAAATTATATATCGACCTCTTGAATATTCTAATAATTACAAAGAAACCTCTAAAAATCTAAAAATTATAAACATCAGTTATTTTATTT
>NC_033796.1:40346385-40390159 GCF_001876935.1 Asparagus officinalis | reverse complement strand
ATTGGAATATTAGGGTTTATTTTGGTCATTTAATTACACATGAATTATTAATATTAACTTTGAGGATTTTCTGCAAAACGTTATTGGGAGTTTTGAGAGAATTTTAAAATATTTGAGATTCAGTTCCAAAAAATTTTGGAAGATCTAAATATTGAAAAAAGACTCTTAGAATTTTAAAATTATAAATGACCAATGAAATATTCATAAATTATAAACAACCTATTCAAAATCTAAAAAGTACAAACAACCCCTAAAAATTCAAAATTCCAAACAAATACATGAAAAATTACAAAAAATAAAATGAAAATTAAATATGACAAATAGTATCATGAAATTTTTTGAAATTCAAGTAGCCCCCTCAAAATATTAAAAATCATAAATAAACCCTTTCAATTAGAAAGTTACAAAGAAACCTCAAGAAAATTACAAGAAAAGCCCCAAAAAATTAAAAAACACAAAACACACACACCCTTCCCTCGAAAAATCTAAAACTAGAAAAAAAATCCCCTTAACTCTAAAAATTACAATCAACCTCTTCAAAATTTTAATAATTGCAAAAAAAAAACATTGAAAAAAAATCTTAAAGTTATTTGCCAAAAAATATTGGGGGTTAAGTGAGAAAACATAAAACTTACCGAGTTATCAGGGTAACAATGTTAGCTTTCAGGGCGTAAAGAGAGAAAGGTTCATGGGAATTTCTTAAATTTTCAAACTTGAGGTGGGTTATTTATAATAATCTTAAACATGAGAGGGTTTCTCAAATTAAAATACTTGAGGGGGGTTTCTTAGACACACCCTATATTTAAGGGGGGTTAAGTGAGAAAAGTTTAATGGTTTATCTTGATATTTTATAATTGAGGAGAGTTATCTACAATATGCATAAACTTGAGGAGATTTTCTCATATTAAAATAGTAGAGGGTATTTCTCCAAAATTAATTCATGATTTTTCAGCTATAATATCAGAAAATGCCCTTGAGCGGTGATTATCACAAAATCCCTTTAGCTTTTAGATTTTATCAACAAAAAAAACCCCTCAACTTTGAGATTTTATCAAAAAAATATCCCCTAAATTTATGGTTTTAACGAGGTCTCCCGATAAAATCACAAAGTTAAAAGGGTTTTCTAATAACCCTCAAACTAACTAGATTTTCTAATATTTTTTTAAAGTTACGCGTGATTATCTGATTATCATCCAAAGTTAAGGGGAGTTTTTTGATATTTAGTCTTTAAAATATTATACTTTATTCGCATAGTTATCTGCACTAAACATGAGATATATTATTTGCTTAATAATTTACTATATCAAGTAGGAAGGATGTAGCATTTTACTATCAGCAACCAACTTAGTGGAAAAGGTTTTTTTAATAGCCAGAATAGGGTAGTTTAAAAGTGAAAACGTGAATATTTAGGCTTTTGAAATATTCAATAGTTATGTTAATTAAAAAGAATAATGTGTGTTAAATTACACAAATAAGGACTCTTAATTTACAACTAAATTCTCATTTAATGCATTGTTTTTTAAGCATTTTGTCTTTCCAATATTATACTTTGTATACACGCGTAAAAAAGATGTATAAATTAGTTTTAACCACAAATTTAAGTTTTTCTAATGTTTTGATTATGAGATGTTCAATATGTATCATTTCAAAGTATTTAAGGTCCTCACCAATTGCGAGCCTTTGAGATGTTTAGTATGTTAATTAAAAATGGTTACATGAGTAAAATTACTCAAATAGGTATTGTTTAAGTTCTGTGATATTTTGATTTTGAGATGTTAATATTATATCATTTTAAAAGATCTAAGGTCTTGACCACTTGCAATTATTTTGATAGACTTGAATTAGATAGCTACATCCTATCAGAACAACATTGGCCACCAGATACTAAGAAATAGAGATGGGCACTGATAGACCTTCTACGTGATTTCTTTTTATTCTTAAAAGAGTCAAAGAAGTTTTATAGAGGTGGATAGATGCTCTATAGTTCTATTGGTGCATTAGACTACCCCATTTGCCTTTGTTTTTTAAATACTTTTAAAAAGAGTTAGAAAAATTCACTAAGAGAGTGTATCCGCACTTGAGCAACTAGTATTGGGGACCATTCACACCAATATAACTATAATGGTCTATCCGCAAATGGGCAATACTACATGGATTTTATACGCAATTTACCCGAGAACTAAAGAGGGCCTAGCTGCAATTGGGCAATACTACACGTGGGTTTCTGCTACAATTGGCAGCTTAGGGGCTGTTTGGTTCCGGTTTTTGGAAGGGGAAAGGAGGGGGAAAGCTGTCAAAATGTTAGCTTTTTGGCAGCTTTCCTCCAAAATCGCCTCTCCTCTTATAGAGGCGATTTTGGGGGAAAGCTACCAAAAAGCTAATATTTTTGACAGCTTTCCTCCCTTTTACCGATCCAAAAAACCGATCCAAGCCAGTGGGGGCCTTGGGGTCTCCAACCTCCGCTCTTTCAACATTTCCCTCCTGTCTAAATGGCTCTGGCATCTGATTGACACCAACAACCGCGTAGGCAAAGTCCTCCAATCCATCTATCATTCCAACCTGCACAGCCCCTCTCACGGGAGCCATAGCTCTAGATTCTGGAAAGACATCACCTCCTGCCACCAATTCTTCTATGGTCAAGTCAAATGGGCTCTAGGCAAAGGCTCTAAGATTCTCTTCTGGGAAGACAAATGGTTAGGAGACAACTCCCTTGCTAGCTTATTCCCTAAGGCCTATCTCCTGGCTTTCTCCAAATTCAATCCAGCAGAGTCCCAAGGGAGAGTTGTGGGGGGAAGATGGCAGTAAAGACCAATCCTCATGCGTCCAACATCTGATATCGACAGAAGCCAAGTCCAAGCTCTCATCCTTCTCCTTCAGGACTCCTACATTGCCCCATCCTCATCTGCTGATAAACCTTCGTGGCCTCTTTCAGCCTCCAAGTCTTTCACTGTCAGATCCATGTACAGATTCATCATGGATAGAGGTCTCCGTTTCCCATATAATGCTGTTGTATGGAATAAGCTTCTGCCTAGCAAAGTTCAGTTGTTCACTTGGCTTCTCAGCCTTAACAGATTGAAAACTAAAGACAGGTTATCAGCTCAAGGTTGGCTAGCAGACACAATCTGCCCCTTCTGTGATGACCTCGAGTCCCACGACCACCTTTTCCTCTCATGCAACTTCTCTAAGCAAGTCTGGGATCCATGGCTCTCCAAAATTGGTTTAATCTCCCTCCCCACTAGCATCAACCATGGCCTCTCTATCTGTTCTGACAAATCCATCCACACATCCATTAGACTCCTTTGGGGCTACAGTTTTCCTACGGTTTGCTGGGTCATTTGGAAAGCTAGAAATGACTTCATCTTCTCTAATCAGTCCTCCACGCCACAACATATCATCAACAAGGCGGTTCACTTCCTTCTTTTCTGGACAGGTGCTTCCTCATCCAAGTCTGCTAGCAAGTTGCGCAAGCTTATTTTCAGCTCGGGGCTTCCTGATATAGCAGAATCAAGTGCTGACAGCAATGCCCTTCCAAGTCCCCATGGGTAGTGGCTTCCTTGCAGCAGTTTCTTTCCATACCAGTTTTTGTTCTTGGTTTTCTCGTCTCAGCTTCCTTGGTCATGATGTAATTTGGCTTCCTTTTTTGTTGTTTTTTCTTTTTTTTTTGGTCCCTGTTGATGTTTTGTCTTAATCTTATGTAAGAGACATCTTTTCGTGATTTGGCCTAATACCCTCCAACTCGGAGGTTCGGACCTAATCACAATCAGATATCTTTTGTAAACACTTTCATTTTTGGTTTATATATACATGATAGGGCTGTATGCTCTATTTTCATTCAAAAAAAAACCGATCCAAACAACCCCTTAGCCTTTCCACTTGCTATAGTGCAGGCCAAGCGCCGATCCTATTGCCATTTTGCTACCATTGCTCCTTAGCAGCTCATCCCTATCCAAGGAAATAAGCCCCGAACATTGAACCAAACGTTGGAAAAGAGTATATAAACTAACGCAGGATATGGACAAAGTTCTTAACCTGTTGTCCATGTGTAACACGAGACAACAAAAAAAGAAATTATCTTCAAATCCATGAAAACACAAAATTTCTAAATTTTCACGTATCATCAAGCTGCAATCTCCATATAGCCTATTACAGTTTTCACTGCACACTAACTGCACGCTTCAATGCTTTCGATGCTGAAGGATCAAGAAGAAACAAAAAAAAAAAAATTGATTTGCATAAATCTGTAAATATTATAGCTCATTGAGCTATTTGCGTGATTCATACCTTGGATATATAATACAAACCTATATGCATCTAAACTGAAAAGTTACAATTGATCCTTCAATTGTCTAATAATTTTATCGAAAAATTGATCAACAATATCACAGAGAATTTCTGAAGATACTTTGAACCGCCTAACCTTCATATACACAAAAGACGACTTTTGACACAAATTGCAAAATATACATCACATTGCATCCTAGAAGAGGAAGGCAAAAAAATTCTTCTCTTTTTTCCTTTTGAAATTATCTCGGGCCAGATAGTTCAACTGCTGGAAGATTGTCGGTAGAGTCAAGAATCCATTCAGGGTTGTGATGTTGAGCCATGTCCAGATCTTGGCGGAAAACCTCGACCTTTTGCCATTCCTCCCACCTCTCAGCGAGGCCATCACCTTCCAACATTCTCACCACTTCCGACATCTTAGGGCGCTCCCCTGGGGAGCCTTGTGTGCAAAGCAAAGCAACTTGGATCAGCGATTCCACTTCAGACTCCGCGTAGTTTTCCTGTAGATCAGGGTCCACTAGCATGTCCAGTTTCTTCTCTTTCAGCAGTCCTTTCACCTGAAACATCAAAGATTTAAGAGATCCATACATAGAACTAACGCTATATATACTTAGTAAGACCAGTTATCATCCATCTATTGTTTCAAGCATAATCAAACAACTGATCAATTTTCTCCAACTGATCATCTAAGTTTTCATCAGCTGGCTTCAAGTTCGTGGAAAATTTATCAGCCCTCAAACATGGCAGAGCGAGGGGAAAATATTTTGAACTCCTCGCTTTTTTTTTTCCTTTTGTCTACGTGTTTACTTTCTATAGATTGCATTTATGCAAATAGTAAAAGGAAAAAAGAAAACCTAAATTCAGTGCAGGTAAATATACATTAGCCATTAGTAAGAAAGAGACAAGAATGTACCCAGTCAAGCAACATAACATCATCATCATTTGCAAGTCGAGCAAGATCAAATGCCCTTTGGCCTGTAATGAGCTCCAAAAGCATTATACCATACCCAAAGACATCAGTTTTCTCTGAAGACTTCCCCGTCGATAAATATTCTGGAGCTATGTGGCCAATAGTTCCACGCACAGCAGTTGTTACATGGGTATCCTTGTAGTCCATGAGTTTGGCCAAGCCAAAATCCCCTACAACCGCCTCAAACTCTTCATCTAATAAAATATTTGCAGCTTTGACATCACGGTGAATAATCTTGGGATCACAATGATCATGCAAGTAGGAAAGGCCCCGGGCAGATCCCAATGCAATCCTTCTCCGAGTTGACCAATCAAGGGGAGGTTCATTTGGAGTGCGCTCTGCACAAAACTATAAACTTAGAGATCATCGAGAAATGAGCCAAAATGAGTAATGATTATCTACAAAATCAACTGCCTTAATCATACCGTCAACATTCAGAGCATAGAAATTTTACAAACTGGCAAAGAACTTGATCAGATAATTTGACATATCCAGATTGAACAATAACATCAAATTAAAACCTTAGAAACGCTGCTCTGTATGTCTAAAATATAAAACCTATCAGGCGCCTATGGAAATGAAATTACTGTTTTACATGGGTGACTAGTCGCATCATATAAAGAAAAATTGTTCTTGAATTAATTTTACATTCCAGATAGGACCTCAAAACATGTCACTTATTCCATCAGAAAACTTGTCAAGTGCGCAGATACCAAGTACTAATGACACTACAGAATTTACTTGGATTGAGGTAGATTTTGAACAAAGACTATATACGGTTTGTCCTGTGATGATTTAGAGGAACCTAAAATTCGGTCACTACAGTATGTTACTGTTTGTACTGTTTGCTTGCTTAATCTAGTTATTGTCTAGTTGGTTATATTCAAAGAATAGAACCCGCATTAGTTCAAGAACCAGGTACCTGTTTTAAGGTATAAGATGATTCCCTGTGTCTGATCACTTCCTATATGATAAATTGGAGAAATTTCAAGATCATTGTCGTCAACAAATTTATCAGATTATTTATCATCATCATCCTAATCTGCTCGACTCAAAATTGGGGTCACCTAAGGAGCAAAAATCTAGAGGAAGAAATGTTGATGAATGAATATGCACTTCCATGACCTACTTGCATATGCTCTAAAGGTGAGTTCCAGATTTCTAGCTAGCAGCCTATACTCGTTAGACGTAGCTTCCTCCATGAACAAAACAAGTAGTGAGCCGATTAGCATATATTCTCGGCTATGCGCTTAAGTTCATGCAACTATAATGCAACTATCAAAATTCTCCTCACCATGGAAAGATCTATAATAACAGATGAAAACGAAAGCAGTAAGGTTTGAGTGAAAATTTAATTCGTCTGCAGGGAACAATAAGCAGGGAAAAAAATCAACTTGAAACACATTAGGGAAATTAGTGACAAGATTATGGACAAATATTAGAATCTTAGAAGTTCTGTGCAGGATACATAGTAAACTGATGTCGACATTGCCTATTTTGTGATCTCAAGGGCGCTGAATTGGATAACAGCTGAACTGCACCATACTTATGTTCTGTAGTATAATATGAAGATTAATCGAGGAAAGTACCTCTTAAACATGAGGCAACACTCCCATTAGCCATGTAAGGATATACAAGCAGCCTTTCTGTAGGAGTCATACAAAATCCGCGAAGCCGAAGCAGGTTTCTGTGAACAGCCATGCTAATCATCTCAACCTCTGTTTGAAATTGAAGTTCTCCACCTGGCGTGCGCTCTTCTTTCAGCCTCTTTACAGCCACCAATGAACCATCAGCAAGCCGCCCCTTGTACACCTTTCCAAAGCCACCCCTACCCAGAATGTTCTTGTTGCTAAATCCATCAGTGGCAACTAGGAGCTCTCGTAAAGAGAACCTTTTAAGCTGGCCCAGATGAACTTCTGGATCTTCTTCAGCTGCAAAAGGAGAGGTCAACAAATTTATGTTCCACTTGAAGTAACCAATACGTGTTCACTATACTACCAGCTGTGTAAAGTATGCCAACCTGGGACATCAAAAAAGTATTCTTGAGGCTTCCGGCGACGCCACCAAGCAAAGCCAATTGCAGGTGCGGCAAACAAAAGAGCAGCACCAGCAGCAACTCCTCCAGCAATCGCACCAGTACTAGAGGTGCTACTTCCTTTTCAATAGACACACAGCAGCCATTAAGTCCAGCCATATCACACAAATTCACTATTAAATATGGAAGCTTTCTCTGCCTCATGCATGCCTTTATAATTATTATGTATTTACCCGTCTACCTTTTCTGTTTGCTTACATTAACATATATGAAGCTTAAAATTTCTTAAAAACATATCACACCCAATGAATAGTGCCTTTGAGCATACATTTTAAACAAGCCATCAAGATTCAAAAGGAAATAACCAAATAAAATTGTTGAATTGGAAAATGCAGTTTATAAGGCATCTATGTAGCAGAACCAATTGTATGGTAGCCTTCTGCACAGATAGAGGAACTCTGAACTTCCACAGCGAGACCAAGGTTCAGTTGCATATATTAGGGTACACAAAAAACTCTTCTTTCAGCAATAAAATTATAAAAGCTTTGAACTTGGTATATAAGAGTTCAAGTACAGAAACTAAAATTTCTCATGTACAATTGGAGAGTTACTCTACCGTTATGTATAGGACTATTAGCTAGGGGGGGAACTATCCTGACTCCGAAGTTTACCCACCAAAATGTCAAATTTAAAGGCATTACCAAAAAGGAAAGAAAACAAATACCTGGAGACGTGGGTGGCGCTGGAGGAACAAATGGAGGGGGCGGGGAAAATGGAGGAGAACCGGGACAAGGTTTAGATGTACCAGGACCACACAGTTGAGGGTTATTACCAAAACTGCAAAATTGGCCAACTATATTCAGGAAAAAGAAGCCTCTTCACAATTGCAAATATATGATTCGTAGATCATCAACAAAAATCATAAGTACCTGATAGGAGTGAACAATGAAAAGGATCCATTCGATGGAACTTCTCCAGACAATCTGTTATTTGACAGATCCCTGCATATTTATTAACAAAGAAGTAATTTAACATAAGAACTCTGGGCAAGAGAGGAGAAAGGATTTATACTGCTTCAAAATAAAAAAGAACTTACAGAACTTGTAGTGTTGTAATGCTTGTCAATGATTGCGGAATTTTCCCCGTCAAACTGTTGTTATTAAGGCGACTATCCTTCCAGAGAAATTTCAAGGAAGATACAATTAACTCATGGACAAATAAATCTTCAGAAGTTATTATAATAAAAATAATCAGCAAATATGTAATTAGAATAAGTTAAAGAATAACTAACAACAGAGTTAACTCCTCAATAATGTTAGCTTCACATATTCGTTGAAAGTGCCATCCTAACGATTGAAATGCAGTATATAGAGCAATTTCCAATAATTTTGAATTCAACATCTGATACCATCATGCTCTCACTATAAAATGTAAGATTTGAGACGAGTAATTCTTCTATGTTCCTGCTCTTTTCTTTCTTTCTACTTGAGTCCCTAAACAAGCAGATCTACAGGTAATGTGCAATCGAGGATAATTTTCACACTCACGTATTTCATAATTCCTTAGGATAGAAAATGCCATAACATTTATAATAATGACTAATAACCCACCAGCTATATAGTACCTCTCTTTTTGCAATAGCACACATATCCAGTGGGAATTTTAGGAAATTAGGCTTCTAGTGAGAGGAGGTCGTACGAGTCTGTGATGAGAGTAAGCAGGAATAAAAGATAAGAACAAAGGCTTCGAATTCTCACAATGGATTCAAATTCGATAAAACATAAACCTCATGCACAACAATAACTAACAGTCGGTTTGATAAAATCATCACATATGTGATACGGGTGTATCTTCTCTTCGGGAGCTTAGCGATCCTCATGGGAGCTTGAGGATAGATGATTCTCATGGTATCTTGAGAATAGAGTAGAGGAGTCGTGGACGAGACCATTGGAAGCAACGAAGTCGAAAGGATTCATCAAAACTGCAGAAATTACAGTTGGACTCTGTCCGGTCGACCGGCGTGGTCACGGCGGTCGACCGCATCGTGCACGGACCCCAACTGTGTCTCGGGACTGAGATCGGTCGACCGATGGTGGCACTGCGGTCGACCGGAGAACCCTGTAATCGATTTTCCAGATTTCGTCGTTCTGACCGGTCGACCGACTTGGGCACTGCGGTCGACCGCGTCGCGGATCCGGGCCTGGGTCTGTTTCCTGCTCCAGTTGGGATTTCTGTTTAGTATAAATAGAAACACGACTTTTCTAGGGTATAGAACTCAGTTTGTAATCAGAAAAGAGATCAGGGAGGTTGTTCTTTGATCTAGAGAGATTGTGAGAGAGAGATTTGTAAAATCCAATTGATTCTCATAATCTAGAGAAGGTATTTTCCTTCGCCCTAATTCAACTCTTGTGTTCTTCTGTCGTTCTTCTTCTTTACCCACTCTTGATAATTCCGCGATCAAGAGTGCTCGCACGGCAACTCGTATCAAGTTGGTATCAGAGCACCTAGATCCTGTGAAGGGGGAACCTGTGTATGGTCCTTACTCGCTCACAGTACAAGAAGCTTGGCGAGATCCTTATTTCTTTGGAGAGAGTCCAGAAATTAAGGAAGGAGAAGATGACTGAAGCAGATAATTCAGCGAGACTTGATGCCATGGAGAGACAGATTGAGACGATCGGGACGACTCTTACCCAACTCGTGGGTCTAATCAACGGAGGTGACAAAAAGGAGGAATCTTCTTCGAAGGGCAAGAAGAAACTCGTCGAATCCGACGAGGAACACGAGGAATCTGATTCAGAGGGGGAGACTGAGATTGTCAAGACTGCCGGACATCAAAGGAGTAAGAACAATTACCAAAATCTGAAGATTGACTTCAAGGTTGAGATTCCTGTTTATGATGGGAGTATCAACGTGGAGAAGCTTGATGATTGGATCGAACGTATGGAGATGTACTTCACTCTCTACGGATATTCGTCCAAGGAGAAGATAGTGTTCGCGACACTGAAGCTTTCCGGGCACGCGTTGACGTGGTGGAAATCCTATTGCAAACAGGAGAGGAAAGCGGCGTCGTGGAACAAGTTCAAGGAACTACTTCGTAAACAGTTCTATCCAGTAGGGTTCCTTGAGGAGCGTTGGTACAAGTGGTATGGCTTGCGCCAAAAGTTTAATCAGACCGTTCAGGAGTATACGACGGAGTTCCAACAGCAGGCGATGGTTCTAAACATCGCAACAGACGAGTATCCCATCTTTATGAAGTACATGGCGGGTCTGAATGAATACATCCGGAAGGAGATGAAGCTGTTTTGGGCAGGCAGAAGAAGGGCAATGAGACAAAGGGGGATTCCAAACCATCGGGGAGCAAGACGGGTGGCTCTCAGTCTAAGGATGAGAAGAAGAAGGTTGACTCGGGGAAAGCAGGATTGACATGCAATCACTGCAAGCAGACAGCGCATGTGGCTGATCGTTGCTGGGATAAGTATCCTCATCTGAAGCCAAAAGGGTTGAAGAAGAAGGAGGAGAAGAAGGCGTACGTGATAGCACAGGGTCCGAAGGAGGTTCCCGGGATGACCGAACCCAATAGCAGTCTCAACCTTATGGCGGGGAAGCAGGCTACCAAGGAAGATGACGACCCGAGGGAGCAGCTCTTTGTTCTGAAATTGCAGGTCAAGACCAGCTTAGTGGATGCTATTGTAGATCCAGGGAGTCAGAAAAATCTGATATCTGAGGCATTAGTACAGAAGCTGGGATTGAAGACGGTGAAGCATCCAAAGCCCTATCCATTAGGGTGGATTCAGAAGGAGGCGGGATTGAGTGTAGTGAACCAGTGTTCATTCAGATTTGCACTCCACGAGTCGTATATTGACGAGGTCACATGCGACGTGGTTTCGTTGGATGTTTGCCAAGTTATTTTGGGCAATCCTTATTTGTGGGATAGATACGCAGTATATGATCGGCGAGCCCAAAAGTACACGTTCAACAAGGATGGCGAGCAATTCATTTTTCGTTCAGCATCTCTTTGTTCACTTTTTCAGAACAAGGATGACTAAGATTTTCAACATCTCTTCGTTCATTTTTCAGAACAAGGATGACTAAGATTGTCAACAACACAGTATATGATCGGCGAGCCCAAAAGTACACGTTCAACAAGGATGGCGAGCAATTCATTTTTCGTTCAGCATCTCTCCCACAGGAGACGAGCTTGGTGACAGTGACTCAGGCTAAGAGGTTGGTGAATGCGGGCAGGAAGTTCGTTTTATTGTTCATTCGGCTGTATGAAGAGCAACTGAGTAGGATGTGCTTGTCCGTCTTGAGCAAGCTTCAGGAGGGAGATCTTGAAAGGTTAAAAGCAAAGTATGCGGACTTGTTTTCGGAGATCACGGGACTACCACCACGTCGAGGTGTAGAGCATGAGATTATGTTGACAGGGGAGAGTTCCTTACCTAACATAGGCCTATACCGCACATCAGTACTAGAGTCCGAGGAGATCAAGAAGCAAGTTCAGGAGCTCTTGGAGACAGGAGTGATTGTGCCAAGTTGTTCGCCTTGCGGGTCACCAGTGTTGTTGGTGCCCAAAAAGGATGGAGGTTGGCGCATGTGCGTAGATTATCGGGCACTCAACAAGATCACAATCAAGAATCGCTACCCATTACCGCGGATCGATGATCTTATGGACCAGTTGGAGGGAGCGAGGTTTTTCACGAAGCTGGATTTGAAGTCTGGTTACCATCAGGTGAGGATTCGGGAGGAAGACACTTGGAAGACTGCGTTCAAGACCAAGCAAGGCCTGTTCGAGTGGTTGGTGATGCCGTTTGGATTGTGCAATGCTCCGGCTACCTTTATGAGGCTTATGAATGATTTGTTGCGACCATTTATAGAGGATTTTGTGATAGTTTACCTTGATGATATCTTGGTGTACAGCAGGACCTGGGAGGAGCATCTTGTTCATGTTGAGAAGGTATTTGAAGTGTTGCAGGACGGACAGCTGAAGCTCAACGGGAAAAAGTGCGAGTTCGGGAAGGACGAGTTGGTGTATCTCGGCTTCATCGTAGGGAAGGGCCAGCGGAGGATAGATCCAGGCAAGGTGGAGGTGATCACAAAGTGGCCGACGCCGAAGACAGTGACTGAGGTGAGGAGCTTCATGGGAGCTTGCCAGTATTTGCGCAAGTTCATTCGACATTTTTCGACTTATGCGGCACCGTTACATGGCCTCACAAAGGCTAAAGTTCAGTTTGAGTGGGGAAGGACGCATGAGGAGGCTTTTCAGTTGCTAAAAAGGAAGATCTCGGAGGCACCAGTGTTGGCGTTGCCGAATTTGCAGCGGACTTTCGAGGTAGAGACCGACGCGTCTAATTATGCGATGGGCGCGGTGTTGACTCAGGATGGGAAACCGGTGGAATACCATTCTGAAAAGTTTTCGGGTGCTGTTGCGAACTACCCAACCTACGACAAGGAGTTCTATGCGCTATATCAAGCAATTAAGCATTGGAGGGTGTACTTGTTAGGGAAGGAGGTGGTCGTGCATTCGGATCATAAGCCGTTGGAGTTCTTACATGCCCAGACGAAGCTACAGCAGGCGCGGCACATGAAGTGGATGTCTTATTTGATGGCTTTCAACATCATTATTAGGTACAAGAAGGGGGCGACGAACAAGTTGGCCGATATGTTATCTCGCCCACCGATAAGGTCGTTGTTGGTGGCGACGCGTATTCAGCCCTTGGTTCCTTTTGAGTATGTTCAGTTGTATGCATCCAGTAGAGACTTCGGTAGTGTGTTTGAGCAGGCGAAGGCTGGTCGAAGGGGGGAGTATGCACTTGGAGATGATGGCTTATTGTATCGTGGGGCATCACTATGCATTCCGGAGGATGGTGATAGGTTGCAGTGGATTCGGGAAGCACATACCTCGCGTGTGCAAGGGCATTTTGGCATTCAGAAAACGCTTCTCAATCTACGGCGACATGTGTTTTGGCCACGGATGCTTGATGATGTGACCAAGTATGTTGGAGGGTGTAAGTTATGTTGTATTTCGAAGCCTTCTAACAGAAAGAGGGGATTGTACCTACCATTACCGGTTCCTTCTAGGCCGTGGGAGAGCATTTCTATGGATTTTCTAGGAGGGTTGCCAACTACGAAGCGCGGGCATGACTATTTGTACGTTGTGGTGGACCGATTCAGCAAGATGGTGATATTGATTCCTTGTAAGAAGACCGTGACGGGAGCGGGTGCAGCACAATTGTTCTTCGAACATGTGTGGAAGCACTTTGGGTTGCCGAGTTCGATTATTTCGGATCGGGATAGCCGTTTTCTCGGGCATTTTTGGGATTCTTTGTGGAGTTTGATGGACACCAAATTGAAGAAGAGCACGGCATTTCACCCACAAACAGACGGACAAACGGAGGTAGTCAACCGGACTATGGTGCACATGTTGCGGGGGTATAATTCTAGGCATCCTAAGACTTGGGATGAGAGTTTACCATATTTGCAGTTTGCTTTCAATCGGGCGATTCATGGATCTTCAGGGAAGTCACCGTTTGAGACTTGTTATGGATTTTTACCGCCGAGCCCGTTCGATCTTGTGTTTTCAAGTGAAGCCACAGTGGACGGCAAGGAGGGGAGTGAGAGACAACGTGCTCAGCGATTTCTTGAGAAGATTGCAAATATTCATGCCACGGTTGAAGCTCAATTGAAGAAATCGCAAGCTAAGTACAAGGCGAAGCATGATCAACATCGGGTTCCTTGTAACTTTGGTAAAGGCGATATGGTATGGCTAAAATTGAGTAAGGAGAGGCTCAAAGGAGAAGGGAAGAAGTTGAAGCCTATTCGTTATGGTCCATTTCGGATTATCGATTAGATTGGCGACAACGCTTTTCGTTTAGATTTGCCACCTTACTTAGGCATGTATTCGGTGATCAATGCCGAGTACTTGAAGTTGTTTGAACCTCCGTTATTGGATGATGAAGGTGATGACAAGTTGATCTTACCGCATGTTGAAGACTTGTGGTTTGATAGAGAGGAGCCACTGAAAGAAGATTGCATTTTGGAACGGAAGACGACCACGACGAGGCGGGGGACGAAGGAGTCGTTTCTCATTGGACGTCAAGGTCAGGTACCTAGCAAGGCCAAGTGGTTCAACAGAGAAGGAGGGGCTCGCGAGTTCCCTCAGCTGAAGTTCTAACTTGAATGGGACTTCAAGTTCCTAAAGGGGGGACCCATGATACGGGTGTATCTTCTCTTCGGGAGCTTAGCGATCCTCATGGGAGCTTGAGGATAGATGATTCTCATGGTATCTTGAGAATAGAGTAGAGGAGTCGTGGACGAGACCATTGGAAGCAACGAAGTCGAAAGGATTCATCAAAACTGCAGAAATTACAGTTGGACTCTGTCCGGTCGACCGGCGTGGTCACGGCGGGGGGCCGCATCGTGCACGGACCCCAACTGTGTCTCGGGACTGAGATCGGTCGACCGATGGTGGCACTGCGATCGACCGGAGAACCCTGTAATCGATTTTCCAGATTTCGTCGTTCTGACCGGTCGACCGACTTGGGCACTGCGGTCGACCGCGTCGCGGATCCGGGCCTGGGTCTGTTTCCTGCTCCAGTTGGGATTTCTGTTTAGTATAAATAGAAACACGACTTTTCTAGGGTTTAGAACTCAGTTTGTAATCAGAAAAGAGATCAGGGAGGTTGTTCTTTGATCTAGAGAGATTGTGAGAGAGAGATTTGTAAAATCCAATTGATTCTCATAATCTAGAGAAGGTATTTTCCTTCGCCCTAATTCAACTCTTGTGTTCTTCTGTCGTTCTTCTTCTTTACCCACTCTTGATAATTCCGCGATCAAGAGTGCTCGCACGGCAACTCGTATCAATATGCCTATTGAGAAAGGTATTTAGTGTCTTAATAGGACACATTAGCACAAGGCATAAGAAGTCTAATCCAAAAAATTATAAAGTAAAAAACAGCCTCCGTACTAGGGTTAGAAATTCGGAAATAGAACCAAATTATATTGCCCTATTTGAAATATACGAAAACATAAAAAATAAAAATATCATCATCCGAAATGAACCATATTAATTTAGTTACTAACTAAGAAATTCCAATCTCTATAATAGCCTAAACATATTGGATCTTAACCTTGATCCAGATCATTTCACATGAAAATGTCCTAGATCAAATCTCACTCTTTATTGGAGGAAACTCGACCTTGAGCTTTCAAGCATAAGAGAATAATGAATCTTGAGCAATTTTGCATGAGGGGTGAAAAAGTAATCACAATTAGAATTAAGCACAAAGCATTATGCATGCAAGAGGAGGACCTAGGATAAAAATCCAATCATATATTGACGCAGCGATGAAGTAACAAACTTTGAAATCCACCAAGGGGTGCTCTTTAAATTCACAAAAAAAAAATCTTGGAATCAATGAAGAACATCGAGTCCACGAAGAAATTTAATAAGATGAATTTTATTGATAAAAGTGATCTGTTAATTCTTACATATCTCTTTTTAAATAGATAAACAACATAGATTCTTAATAGGACTAGAATTACAAAGAAATAAAAAATATCACATCATATCCTAAAAAGACTCTGTATAATAGAGGAAACAAATCAGTCCAATATGAATCGAAATTGAATTTGTTTCCTAATCTAAATTGACGCCAAGTTTATAACTAAAAATAAATAAAAGATGATAATTTTTGGATTTCTGCCAAAAACTTGTGATACTGATGTAACTTTGAGAATCTATCAATCCAAAAGGTTTCGTCTTGTTGAGATATGTGATTTTCATATATAATATGTTAGAAGCCGCATTCCGGCTCAAGAGAGATGGTCGCTTGTTTGCGGACAAGTCAATGATTTATCCGTATCCGCATTTGACTTATGAAGCTCCCATTTCTCCATGAATTTGCTTGTTATGCGTCCTCCATCAGATATAACATCAGAAAATGGATTGAGTAAGATATTCATGAAAGTCTTTGTTGAATGTGATGGAGATTGGCAGACCAAAAACTGCATCAGTTAATCCATTTCGCTTTGATTTAGGTTGCACTCAAAACAAGATTCTTCAAAGGAACAAATCTGATTGTGCCTTAGGATCAAGCCATATCTGGAGATTAAAGTTTGGCTTCTAGCTTAGGCTCTACATTTCGCTCTAGTTTAGATCTAGCAAAGCTCCAATTTTTTCTTAGGTTATAGCCTTGAGCCTGGCTCTGGCTTAGGCACAGGTTTAGATCTAGTGCTAGTTCAAGATGCAATATAATGCTTTGGTGATGATGCAGCATGGGGCTCAAACTTAAACAATGATGGAAAATAATTGCATCTCTTCAAACAATGATGACTAGCAAAAGGAGGTGAAGGATTGTAATACCTTCTCAATAAATAGTAAACTGTAGGACAACTTAAGGGAAAAAAACCTTCATACATTTCTGTGAATGAGTATTAATGTGACTTTCCAGTCAACAACCTTCAGCTTTCCTTTTAGCTTACTTTTGATGTACAAATATATTTGCTCAATTGTCATATCAAAAATTTCATCCAATTTTCTTCCAAATTTTGCATCCAAATTCACCCCGATATGAATTACTGAACCCTCAACAAGACACATCTCCCAATTTGCGAGGATTGTAGCAATATTTTGCAAAGGAGGCACTGATACTGAATAGTGCAGGAACAACCATAATGGTAAGGTGAATTATAGGAAGATGAATATAGACATGAGGTGGAGAATAAACATGAAAATCTTGGAAATTACAGTCACGGTCATCATAACCATAGGTACTGCAGCAGTTGAAAGTACTGTGGCAATCACTGTAATGTAACGGAAGTATTCTATTAGTACTGTGAAGTTTGGTAGTGGATCTATATTTTCTGGTTTCCAGAATGGTGGTATAATTACTTGATAGTTTTTTTTAAGAAATTAAGACTAGCAAATCAAAATATTAATTAGGCGTTTATTTTGAGATTCAATAAGAAAATATAAGATAGAACAGTTCACATTCTCACATCAAAGTATTCTCACATCAACGTCATACCTTAAACTTCACGTTTAAGAAATTTCTCGCCTAACAACACTAATCACTGGTATCATATCAAAATATTACTTCTTATTTTTTAATAAGAACATTTAAGGCCTAAGCAGTTTAAGAACACAATTCTAGAAATATAATATTTGCTTCTAAAATAGGCTCAGAAAATAATCGAAAAATAAAACAAGAAGATATCATTTTATATCCAAAATTAACCAAAATAATTTCTCTACAATATTTTATTGAACCATATTAGATCCGCCCTTGATTTGAGCTCATCTTCAAATAAAATTTTCTCCAGAACCTGAGTAGCCTGTCATCTCACAGATACCTCCCTACCCTATCTACACCAAAAAAACATAGACAAAAACAGCAAGATAACCCTCGTAGAAGTTCAAGTTATGTCAGTTATATGGGAAGTCCTTCCAAATCACAAGCCTACTGCTTCAATGGACGACAGTGATCGATTTATTATTGTTTCAGCTCATGTACTTAAGAAGTCGCTGATAATATCCATCACGCAAGATATGACAAACAAGATTCCAGATGCAGCAACAAGATGCAGTTTCAGCATATTTAACAGATATTAATAATTAAATGCAAGAAAGAATAACATAAATTCTGGAAAAAGGATAGAGTTATCATACAGGAAACGTAGATTTGTCAGCTTCCCCAGTGTGTCAGGTATTGGACCAGTGAAATTGTTTAAGTACAAGTCCAAGCTCACCAGGTTTGTCAAATTACCAAGGCTGCTAGGAATTGTCCCACTTATATTGTTGCTATAAAGTTCCCTGTTATAAAATGATAAATCAGAACAGTTGCCAATCTGAAGATTAATAGCAAAGAAAATTAAAAGTGTTTGTATTTAAACAGAGTACAATTGTTCTTGAAAAAAACAATAATCTTATTTATTTATAAAAATCAACCAATTTTTATTTATTTACAAAACTTGACCAACTTTCAGCCACATTAGCAATGTGCACTGAAAGCTGGTTGATTTTTTTTTAAAAATCTATTTGCTAAATACACGGAATCGGCAATCTCATGTATTTGGCAAATATTAATTAGTCTTAATCACATATACAGGACTGACAATCTCCTTTTTTAAGTCTTAATCACATACACAGGTCTGAAGTGGAAGTGCCATAGAGAGGACTGACAATCTTGTGTATTTGATAGGACGTTTTCGCTAATGGAAAAGGTATTCAACAAACCTTTTTCAAAGGACAAAATGGGTCTCTTCAATGGATGGGGTTGAAAAATCCCATGTATTTGACAAACCATTTTACATATTAAACCATAAAGGAGACAGGATTTTCAATCCAGTGTACTTCATGGTTTAATTCATGCCCAATTCTTGTTGATGCTCAAGAATCAAGAATAGAATTGCAATCTGACAGAATGTGTTGATTGCTTTACAGATTCAAACATCAGTGTGCAGTAGAAATAAGACAAGCCAAATATAGAATAACCTGCCTTTATTGACAAAGGTCTTATGCATCATTGTTTCCTAATTGAAGGATATATTTCACAAACTAATTTGTTCATAGCTAAGCATCTCATTACTTTAAGTGCTACCTGAGAAATGATATTCAGTTATATACAATATATCCAGCATAATGGAACTCACAGGTATTGCAAATTCTTTAGCTGGCCAAGTTGAGGGACCAGAGTACCGGATAAATTTGCATTTCCAAGATCACTGAGAGAAAATTGGAAATATTAACCATAAAGCTCACATAAGTATAAAGATAGATGATGTTAAATAAGGTGCGGATTGAGGTTATCTACTTACACTCTATTGACACTATTGTCATTGTTACATGTCACATGAAACCATGTACATGGATTGACCAGTGTAGGGTCCCAACTTTGCAGTACCTTATTAGGATCACTTAAGCTGTTTCGTAAGCTATTCAATGCATCACCTGTTTGTACAGGAACAGAAATGTTACCAGAAGTTGATAAATATTTGTAGCAAATGGGAGGCAAACTGCAAACACATAAGAGATTATGCTGATAGAGAGGCTGAGCAACAGAAACCTTGGCATGTATCTATCAGTAAATAACCAGATAAATATTTTCCTTTTTTTCTTCGTTGGGGAAGGCAAGAAAATTAGTTCTAATTGAGTTGTTTGACTTGAAATATGTATAGAAACAACAACATAAGCATAACAACGTAATAAATCGAAATGCCAACCAAGTTGCACATTTAATCCGCCAGGGTTTCTTTAAGGTTAACATGGTAGTGGAGCAAAGACGTTGATCCTGGAAACCGTAGTGCTTCTTATCCTCGGGCTGCTGAAGGGGGATATTTTACAAGCGTCATCGCAGTGCTTCCCCGTGGCCGGCTTCAACATAAAAAATTCTCCACCAGCTAATTCTGTTATTAACCTCTATGCAGTACGTTAGGGAATGTAATATGGTTTAGTTTTGTTTTTAAAAATAATTATAGAAATATCCTAATATGAGGTTCTACAAGAGTCAAATTCAAGAAATATGTATCGGTAATGGTAAAAGAACCTTGAGAATCATGTTGCAATCAAGGTATGTATACTTTATTCGCTTAATTTCTCACGCTTTTGTTGATTATTTTTTTGAAAAATAGTTATTTTGTTCAAAAATTTAACTGGTTTGAATTCAAAATCTGGTCGCCGGAGTTGACGAACAGAGTCGCATACCACCGCGATCCAGTTTGCTAATGTTTCCTATTTCGGGATGATTGAATCCGAAGGGGGGTTCGGTATAGCATCCCACGTTCCTAACAACTATGGTAAAGAGTAATCTAAGAATGAGATAGGATATACAACCATTCATTAGATGTCCACGTCAACATGTCCATGCATATGCATATACGTTTATATATGTGTGTGCATCTGTGTTTGTCAAATTAATTATATCCTGACACACCGCAGTCCATAAAGCCATGCTTCTCGTTTCTCAAATTAATAGGACATGCTCAATTACCTATGCCACGTTATATACTAACAACATCAAGGTAGGATATTCAGATAAACATAAAACTGTCAATGGTGGTCGGTCTTCGTCCTGACTAGACCATAAACTTACAAAGTAAAAAACTAAGACACTAACACCACTAACAGTCACCACATCATGATCTTGAAATTTGAAACAAATTAAAAAGTAAATCAACTACACATCGATTCAGCACTAAGATAACTTATGGTTACAGTCTCTATGTAAGTAGTGGTCACTTAAACGTATATTCATGCTGCACTGCCAAATCTACAGTTCACCCTAAAAAAGGATAACTCAAATTCTTCTACCAGTTATATACAGGAATCATCTGAAACAAAAGGCTAACCAGTAGCCACACAATCAACTGCCGTATAGCAATCAAGCGTGTGACTGGTTTAGGTGCCCAAGGAGATGATAGGTCTATAGCTTTTTATGTCCATGTTTCACAATAAAACAACTAACTAATCACAATTCAATACCTTAGCTTATACCAATAATGTAATGAAGGGGATGAGCAAGGGCAAGAGCCAGATATAGCATATAGCACTTTCCACATTAAAGCTCTATGATCAAGAATGGATTGCAGGCCACCACTTTGACGTATATCGCAAATAACTAACCTAAACAACAAGAACTTTATTAGTAAATACCTAAAGATACCTTGAAATTATTCGTTGATTGGTGACAGCAAACATAACTAAACAACGGCTTTTCGCAATCCTACAGGAAGCAAAATTACAAGTATCATTATCAACTCTTTCTCACTGCCTAAAATCCTAAGCCCGTGCTTCCCAATTCAAACACCCAACATAACGCCGTTCTATATATACCACAGCATATGCTAATTTTGGTAAACAAGACAACATTAAGCTCGCAACTTCAACAACTAAAAACTAATCAAGCAACCAAAGTTAAAACATTTGAGGTTTGAACTCCGTCAGAATCTTTAAACTTATTAAAGAAATATTGAAGATATTAAGAAAACCTCAGCTAACCTTCCGTATTAGCGCGAACCCTAGCTAAGGGACTGAAGACCAAGATCAGCCATAGAAACAAAGGCGCCATGACATCTCGGTCCATTAGAACCGCTCCTCCAGCTTCAAAACAATCTCAGGTCCGTACAATTCAAGCAGCAGGAACCCTAACTCTTTCAAAATTAACCTCACCGAAACCTCAAGCCCACCACTGTTTTCGTCGAGAAAACCACGGGTTCGACCAGAATCCGACGGTTGAAACCCGCAGAGATCGGGGGAAAAGGGTTTCGGCGACGGTTTAAATCGATTTTCCCGTGGAAAAAATGCGGGGTTTTTAATCCTCGGCTTACTTTTCAATTTTTTGTTTTTTTTCCCTGCCTTTTTCTCTTTTCTCTCTTCTTTTTTTTAAATAGGAATTTCTCTTTCTCACACAGTCCCACTGAAGAAAATCGCTGGAGTTCTGGGGCTCACAGCCGCCCGATGCCCGGACGGAGTCAAAGGCCGAAACGGGCCGAGCAGCACGTTAGTCAAAGACAAGTGGGGCCCGATGTTGACACGTCGGACCTGCCAGGCCCGTAATCGGATATGCTAGTGTTGGCTTTTACGGACACCAATTTTGCTCACGCCCGGAGTTTTACCTTAATGATTTGGGAGATTTAGGTGATCTTGCTCGGACCCAGTTTACTGAAAGTGAAACGGGTGCGCGTAAATTACCTTGTTTTTGCGTTCTCCTTGGTCAGAATTTTGCGGCGACGCGCTTCGAGCGTGATATATTTTATACCGTGCTAAGCTTGAAATTGGGGCCCACGATAGTTTTTTAATCGCGGGGCCCACCATAATTTAGTGGGATGATTAGTCAATAGTTTGACCCACTGCTTCTATTTTATTTTATTTTTTGACGTATTGTGGCTTTAATTGAACTTAATTATTCTATAGTTTCCCTACTCTGCATTTATGCTCCCATTTATTTTTGAAAAATTCCCCAATGACCCAAAATATGAGACCAATAGGGGGAACAAGTAAGATGTTCACCTCCTATTGGATAATAAGTTGGCCATCATTAATGATGGCCAACTCATTATCCAATAGGAGGGGGACATCTTACTTGTTCCCCTTATTAGTCCCATATTTTGGGTCCCTGTAGCAAAGCTCTTTCCACCAAAATTTTCATATGACACTCACATGTTAATTTTAGAATATTATAACTCTTAATAGTTATTAAATTTATTGTTATACTTACCAAGATTCAATTTATAACTAATGTATTTAACTGTAAATTGTAAATTCCTTGGGGCATAAATGCTGCCAAAAAATAATTAAGGGTATATCAATACAAAGTACGAAAATCTATATGACATTTAAATACAATTAAGCCTAAAATTGTAGACCTTTTGTTCGGAATATATTACTTTGACTGTGTTGATGTTATCGCGGTATTCTAATGTTTTTCAAAAATGATTTACAAAATTATCGATTTTTGTGTAAAATCTATTTTAGAATGTTTTGATGCCATTGTAATATTCTATTATTTCTCAAAATTTATTTTAGCGGGTGTTGGTGTTATTGTAATATTCTAAAACTTACCAATTATTGTTTTATAAGCATCACAATTTTTATTTATTTTTTTTATTTTTTAGGTGGTCTGGCGAGGTTTCACAAATCCGGAATAGTCTTGATACCCCGAAGCAAATGTAAATGCCTAAGATGTGATGGGGCATCTACAACCAAGTTTTTCCCCTAAATATGTTATGCAAAACTGCGATTAATTTTCAGATAAGTATTCATCATGAACCTCGCGTTGGTGTGAGATCACTATCTCGGTTTAGTATAACTTTCTTTTCATCGTAATTTTCAAAAAATCCCTCTTACTTTGGAAGTATTTTAGATAATCCTCTTAACTATTTTTATTCTACAACTTCTCTGAACTTTAAGTAGTTTTTCGCATAAGACTCTGAAGTTATTTTATATCACTAAATTCCTTATAAAGATTTTCCACACTAACCTTCAAAGTAACATTATAAAGTCCAACTTGTCATACGTGAAGCACGTGACCTTAAAAAGATGAAAATATCCCTCTACTATAAAAAAAAATTAATGAAAAAAATAGAAATGTATTTTTTTTTAAGTGATGAGGGTTTCTTCATCTTTCTTGATCACGCCAGGGGACGAACTAGAAATTTTTTTCTGTGGAGACACGTGCATAAATATTCTACCAATTGAAATTTTATTTATAAAATAACTAAAAAGATTTAAAGACACAATGATTTTGAATATCATGTTCATATCAACACATTATTATTTTCATTTCATCACACAAACTAAGAAAAATACAACTAAGTTCCCTAAAAAATTCTTTAAAATCTATGGAGTAATTAACTTTATGGGGACACCTATATAAATTGTATAAGGGCACATCTATACATTTCTATACTTATTGGTAACAAATTAAAGGGAAAATTGCTTGAAGGAACCAAAATAAATTGGCCCATGCATCCTCACCCCCAGTCCAATAACCATAACCATAAACCCCTAAAAGTGAAAAAAAAGTGCAACTAAGCCCCAAACCCACTGCCCAAGAAAAACATTCCTAAATTACCCTTCTTCCCAAATAGTTCATCTTCCTCCTCTCCTCCCCTCCTCCTCTATCCTCATCTGCACTTTTTCCTCCTCTCCCCCTTCCCCGCTCCTCGCCTGCTCGCTCCCCTCCCCTTCCTCCCAGCTTTCCCCTGCCTCTGGCCTCCTCCCTTCTCATCCGCATCCTCACCTCCTCCCCCTTCCCCCTCCTCCCCGACCGTATCCTTGGCTCCATCGCTAATGGGTAGTTCGAGGTCTGAGTCCTGATTCTTGGTCTCTTTACTAGGTATGCTTCAAATTTTGATTTTTAATGAATTTCTATGATCTGGCAATTTAGGGTAAAAAAAAATTTTGTTGTGATTTTTTTGTGCTTGTAAATTTTTTCCGCCGACCGCCGGGCCCACTCCTCCGGCCCCATCCCCTCCCTCTCCCCCCTCCTTCGATGACCTAGAGGTGAGTTCTAATCTTCTCAAATTTCTATCCTAAATCCTTAGGAGTTTAGTTTTTGATGTTTTATTAGTAAATCTAATGGTGAACGAGATTCAATCTCAAAAGGAATTATTTCTAGGGTTCGAAAATCCATCAAATTTGTTTATTTTACCTAAAATTTTGGACTCAGGAATCTAAATTAGAGTTTGTTTGTTTACAGTGATTTGAAGCATTAGCTTATTTTTTCACAAAATTCTTAATTTTTTTTTGGGTTTGCAGTAGAAATGAAAGGATTTAACTAAGGAGGAGCTAGTAAAGTGTTCCTTGCCAAATTACAAGCTTGGGAAGACACTGGGTATTGGGTCATTTGGAAAGGTAAAGATTGATGAGCATGTTTTGATTGGGCATAAGGTCGCCATCAAGATTCTTAATCGGCACAAGATTAAGAATATGCGATGGAGGAGAAATGTATATTTTGATCATGGATGGTTAATCTTCAAAAATAGTTTTTAGATATTTGTTTCATTATAATTTTCCTTAGTTTCCCAGGAGAAAATGATACTGATGAGTGTTCATTTTGAACGGGTATTTACCAAATCATAATGTTACTACAACATGCATATGTGTAACAATACTAGTGCTAACTCCCGTGCATAACAACTAGTTGCAACCTGAATATTATGCTATGGTTAAGCAACTTTTGGATACATTGTTTGTTAGTAGACGTTTTCCTGCGATATGGGTGATTTACTTACAGCTTTAGCATGCAAAGAAAAGTCTTTTATGTTTGTTTATCATGTGGGATTATCTTAACTTGTAGAAACTTTTATTGGATGTGATTATCAATGAAAATTTGAGATAATCCTCATTTACGTTTGTGCCATATATCTGATATTTGGTATATTGTGTGATTTATGTGTTGTTATGTGATATTTTGGTATTTTGCATGACTTATGCTGCTGTTAAGTGATATTTTGGTATTCTGTGTGACTTATGCTGCTGTTATGTGACATTTTGGTATTCTGTGTGATGTATGCTGCTGTTATGTGACATTTTGATATTCTGTGTGACATATGCTGTTGTTATGTGATATTTTTACATTCTGTGTGATATATTCTCGTTACCAGTTATATTGCTGCAGTTTAAGTGTTATGTGATATTTTTACAGATATAATTGTTGCATACATGCATATTTTTTCATCAAGGCGATCCTAGAGGGAAGGGAGACAATAAATATTGAAGCCTTACAAAGGGAGTTATTCGATGTTAGGAGCATGACTTGCTGCTCAAATCATATGCGAACGTGGTGAATGGAAGAAGTTGCAATTGAAGTTAGATATTGACGATCCAAAATATCTTTTGTACTTTGGGGGTAATGATGTACCATTGATTGAGTGGAAGTATTAGACAACCACACATAACTGTTTTATTTGTTGGATTTGGGATGTTTACTAGCTGTTTGTAAATGATAAAATTTGTATTTGTAATTTATTGGTGATCTTTGTTGTTTAGCATATTAAATAGAATCTAAAAGTAAAGTTGTTACAGGTGTCACAGTTAATACTAATAAGGCACACGAACAGGTAATGTGTCACAATTAAGTAGTAAATGTCACAACAAAATGTCAAAAGTAACATGTAACAGACAACAGTCACAAAAGAGTTTGAATTCTGCCAGGAAACGTTAGTCTTGGATAGGTTCAGTGCACATGACTCGGTTATGTCCTTCAGTGATACTTCAAGAGTGCTTCCCTTCATGCAATTTTGTTGAAGAATTCTGCTTCAGGACATAGATAGCTATTCGATTTTGTTGTCCATGGATCAACGTTAATCTCAGGCTCCCTCTACAAGGCTTCAATATTCATAACAGATAAATGTCACATATAAACGACAACTGTCACAAATAATAGCAAAATATCACATAACACAGATAAGAGTCACGTATAATAGAGTATTGCCACATGAGACGAGTAAAGGTCACACATAACATACAATTAAACGTATACTTGTATGTAACAAACTCCAATAATTTTAAAATACGTTGAGTAACACTTAAGGCAAAACCCATCGCTCTAAACTTCAATTTATATTTCTCAACAAGATGAAGTACACATCTAGAATGGTGCACATCTAGAAATATATCTTTTATATGAGGTACACATCTAACGTTCACATATAATACATTAACGTCACATATGATGTCTCAATGTCACATGTAATACTCAAAAGTCACAAATCAAATCTAAATATCACATATAAGGTAGAACCGTCACATGTAGAATTGAATTGTCACATATAACATTGAAATATCACATATATGGTTCACTAAAGTACGTTATTTATTGAATAAAAATTTTAGGAAACATTGTTATAGATTGGTTACACGAAGGAAATGGGATGATGGGTTGAGATTGTAACTTAGTTATTTAAGGTTAAATGAGAAAATGATGGATTTTTTGGAATAATGATATTTCAATGTTATATGTGACAATTCAATCCTACATGTGACGGTTCTACCTTATATGTGATATTTAGATCTGAGTTGTGACTTTTGAGTATTACATGTGACATTGAGACCTCATATGTGACGTTAACGTATTATATGTGAATGTTAAATGTGTACCTTATATAAAAGGTATATTTCTAGATGTGTATTCTAGATGTGTACTTCATCTTGTTTAGTATTATAAATTGAAGTTTAGAGCGATGGGTTTTGCCTCAAGTGTTGCTTAACGTATTATATGCTAAAGAACAAAGATCACCAATAAATTACAAATATACATTTTATCATTTACAAACAGCTAGTAAACATCCAACAAATGAAACAGTTACATGTGGTTGTCTAATACTTCCACTCAATCAATGGTACATCATTACCCCTAAAATACAAAAGATATTCTGGATCATCAATATCTAACTTCAATTGCAACTTCTTCCATTCATCACGTTCGCATATGATTTGAGCAGCAAGTCATGCTCCTAACATCTCAGACTCCCTTTGTAAGGCTTCAATATTTATTGTCTCCATTCCCTCTAGGATCGCCTTGATGAAAAAATATGCATGTATGCAACAATTATATCTGTAAAAATATCACATAACACTTAAACTGCAGCATCATATGTAACTGGTAACGAGAAGATATCACATAGAATGTAAAAATATCACATAGCAACAGCATATGTCACACAGAATACCAAAATGTCACATAAAAGCAGCATACATCACACAGAATACCAAAATGTCACATAACAGCAGCATAAGTCACACAGAATACCAAAATATCACATAACAACAGCATTAGTCACGCAAAATACCAAAATATCACATAACAACACATAAATCACACAATATACAAAATATCACATATAGGGCACAAACGTAAAAGGGGATTATCTCAAATTTTCATTGATAATCACATCCAATAAAAGTTTCTACAAGTTAAGATAATCCCACATGATAAACAAACATAAAAGGCTTTTCTTTGCATGCTAAAGCTGTAAGTAAATCACCCATATCGCAGGAAACCGTCTACTAATAAACAATGTGTCCAAAAGTTGCTTAACCACATCATAATATTCAGGTTGCAACTAGTTGTTATGCACGGGAGTTAGCACTAGTATTGTTGCACACATGCATGTTGTAGTAACATTATGATTTGGTAAATACCCGTTCAAAATGAACATTCATCAGTATCATTTTCTCCTGGGAAACTAAGAAAAATTATAATGAAACAAATATCTAAAAACTATTTTTGAAGATTAACCATCCCATGATCAAAATATACATTTCTCCTCCATCTCATATTCTAAATCTTGCGCCGATTAAGAATCTTGATGGCGACCTTATGCCCAATCAAAACATGCTCAGCAATCTTCACCTTTCCAAATGACCCAATACCCAGTGTCTTCCCAAGCTTGTAATTTGGCAAGGAACACTTTACTAGCTCCTCCTTAGTTAAATCCTTTCATTTCTACTGCAAACCCCAAAAAAATTTAAGAATTTTGTGAAAAAATAAGCTAATGCTTCAAATCACTATAAACAAACAAACTCTAATTTAGATTCCTGAGTCCAAAATTTTAGGTAAAATAAACAAATTTGACGGATTTTCGAACCCTAGAAATAATTCCTTTTGAGATGGAAGCTCGTTCGCCATTCGATTTACTATGAACTATTTGGGAAGAAGGGTAATTTAGGAATGTTTTTCTTGGGCAGTGGGTTTGGGGCTTAGTTGCATTTTTTTTTCACTTTTAGGGGTTTATGGTTATGGTTATTAGACCGATGGTGAGGATGCATGAGCCAACTTATTTTGGTTCTTTCAAGCAATTTTCCCCAAATTAAAATTTGTGTTTGGGCAAGTTCCCTCATAAGGATCCACATGGATTAGTCCTTGATCACACTACACGTGACAAGTTAGACTTGGCTGTATTATCTTGAGTGTAAAAGTACAAGATCTTCAAGGCGTTTAATAAAAAAGAAGTTCAAGGGAGTTATATGCAAAACTCCTCAAAAGTTTAGGGTTTCGTGGAATCAAAAATAGCTGAGGAGATTATCCATAAAACCTCCAAACCAAGGGGGATTCTCTGAAATTAACACTTCTATTTCTGGATGTCTATGGTACGTACATTTTGCAAAAGAATTTGGAAGTCACAGTACACTATACACACAAATGATAAATCCACTGAATAAAAAAGAGGCGGCTGGGACAATTTTTTGGCAGTGAATAAGCTTCTCCGCTATACCTTAAGAAAGTCCCGAGTGCCCTTTTTGGCCTATTTTCCCCGACGAGGACTTGATGTTCTTTGATTATGGCAACAGCTTAAAATATACTCCTTAACAATTGTTTATTTCATATGACTCCTGATAGCATGTAATCCTCCCGTTTTAGCCTTCTATGTTATTTATATTATGTATAGGCTAGAGTCGCTAGACTATATTTATGTATCATACGTGCATTGCACGTGATGCATGATACAGTTATAGATTAACATATGTTGTTAAATTAGGTTTTAATCTTAAATTTATAATTTAAAAAATATGTTTTAGCTTGTTATCTCAAAACAACAAAAAAACTTTAGGGGTCCACTCTAATATAGTATCAAAATAAGTCTCTTATGAAGAAAAGGACTACCAAAAAGCATCCTTATGGTCCAGACTCGGCAGTTTTTATGTAGTGGTTCGCTTTAGATTATAAATTTAAGGATATTTTAACATTATCTAATTTCTTATATTGAATCGAGCACACGTCATTTTTATTTAACCCTCAATATCTTGTAACTAAACTTTACTATTGACTCTTCGATCATCTCTTCAAATAATTTGATTATCCATCCTCTTTCATTTTTTTCTAGAAGTTAATCTTTAGTGCTCATTCTTTTTTTTTTTAATGAAAAGGATATATTCATCACCAAATTGGAAAAAATGTAATTACATCAAGGATCTCATCATATAAGAGAGATTCCAACCGAACTGGAAACTAAGCTCAATAGAGATACACTGAGCTTTACAAGGTTTGCTCCAACTGTCATCTAATCACTACATTGTTGACTAAAATCCACAACATTCCTCAGTGAATGAACCAGAAGAAACTGCCACGAAAATGCACAAGAAGATGAACGACAGGAAATTTTTGCACAAGATGCATAGGAAAGTGCACTGCAGGCAAATTGGACATATAAGCCAGACCTTAAATTGTTGATGGGCTATGTCTTCAAGATCCATCAGATGGGTTAGCACGGATAAGCACAGGGAAGTGCTCTTCAGTCATATTGCACAAACATGCATAGGTATGTGCACATCTAGCCTAACCACAGTAAAGAACACAACATAAACTACACTTCATCCCAATAAGAGGCTAGGGGGCTATTGAGAACTGATAACAATATCTCAAACTTGATTTAGTGCTCATTCTCTCCTTTCATGGGAGTCCAAGTCAAAATAGTTAGCTATTACATTACCACGATGCACAAAATTTGTAGAGCATTAGGCATAGTTCTATGGTATAACTACAAGTAAGTTCTCCATTCTTCTAAATAAAGAACGTAAAGAAATTATTGGTCAAATATTTCTCATATTTAACTTAGTCAAGACGAAAATTGTGTCTTTCTACATGTATAAAGAGGTCTTTGCATAATGTAATCTTGGTTAGTTGCTCTAAAATATTATCCTTCATCATATTATTGCATATGCATAACTATATTTTCGAGCTGGATAGTAGTTATGTAAAACAAATTATCCTTCATCATATTATTGCATATGCATAACTATATTTTCGAGCTGGATAGTAGTTATGTAAAACAAAATTAAGAATAACTGCTTAACCAAAAATATTAACTATATTTTCGAGCTGGATAGTAGTTATGTAAAACAAAATTAAGAATAACTGCTTAACCAAAAATATAATTTCATAGGAACCTAAAAGTCCTCACAAAAATACAATTTTACTAACAGAAGTCCCGTCTGTTTTCCTGCTCGTTTTGTGGAGCTGTGTTGTGCCGTTTTGAGATGTGTTCGCGGAGTTTTGAGCCGCTTGATGTTACATGTATAGTCATGAATATGTTGTGTTACGCATTTGAGAATCCCAAAGGGATTATGATGAGTTTTGATTTGACATATTCGAATTAGATATCGTTCATACACATGTTGGATGTCGTTGATGAGCACAGCTCAGTACTATATGGGATAGTGTAGATATCGTTCATACACATGTTGGATGTCGTTGATGAGCACAGCTCAGTACTATATGGGATAGTGCGTCGACATACCAGATATACTGTTGGATGTCGTTGATGAGCACAGCTCAGTACTATATGGGATAGTGCGTCGACATACCAGATATACATAGTTTATACATACGGTGAATATTATTGATGAGTTCAGTTCAGTACTACATGATGTAGTACATCGATATTCCACATGTACAGACTGTTGAGTCAGATTTTAGGAGGCTTAATCTAGTCGTTCGTCCTGCACTAGGGTGTGATGAGACTCGTGTGGCGTATTTTTAGGATGCCTATTTGGTAGTTCGTCCCGCACTCATGTTACATACTGAGATTGTGATAAGACTAATGAGCCGTGTACACAATTCAGGATATCCACAGGGTAGTCTGTTGCACTGAGACAATTACTTAATCGCCTAAGTGTGGCAGATGTAGGTTATGGATACGACCTATCACTGAACTATATGACTGAGATACGTTACTTTTGAAAGTATACAAAATTATGTGTTGGTATTTTATTCTATCTCCCTAGTGATAGTGGAAGATATTATAAATACGATGTGTTGATGTCTTATTTCTTTTGCTATCTTATTTACTTCTTAGTTGGGATCAATGATTAGATATTTACAACTTGAGACATATGGTATATATATAAGAGTTTTCTTGTTTGGATTATTTCGCTCGACGTACCAATCTCGTGTTGTGGATTTTCTAATTGTTGGTTACATTAGATTGTCTTTTCTTAGTTCAGTATTAATGTTTAGATATCTACAATTTAAGGCTTATAGTATATACATGAGGGTTTCCTTGTTTGGATTATTTCGCTCGATGTACTACGTCTCGTGTTGTAGATTTCTAAATGTTAATCTCACTTAGATATGGGGAAAATGAATCTAGGTAGACTATGTTTAATAGATAGAGCATTAACTCCATCTAGTAGCTCTTCCCCCGGGGACGGATGGAGGTAATCTTGCTGTAACGCTCTGACGCTCTTATTGTTTTTTTTTCTTTTAAATTACTTTTCAGGTAGTTTGGTGTTTTGGAGAGCCGCAGGGTGATGGAGTTTTGGCATAGTCACCATCGCGTATTTTTACTTATAGAGACTCTACTATAGTTTTGAGTTTCATTCAGACATTAGAGTTTCATATTCATATTATAAAGACAGTGTGCCTTAGTACGGTTTTTAGTTGATTCATGTTGAGATATTTTCATTATTCAGATATCAGATATATTATAGTTGAGACATGATTTTTTTATTTATGAGATATCTCTTCTATATCATGTCTATTACATTTATTCCCTTTATTTTTGCGTGTTTTGTACATGCACTTCTATTTGGTCCTACTAGAGGATATTGATGTGATTGGTAAAACTTATTTATGCACAGTGTGGGTGCATGACAGGTTTGATATCTCTGGTTTCACCTTAGACTGCAGTCTTGTGTGAACCCAGGGGCGTCATATTTGGTATCAGAGCTCTAGTTCCAGCATCCTAGGATCATTCATGTGTTGAGTCGTAGAGCTAGGATAGAGTTTCCTAGGAATCATGTATAGAGTCTACTAGAAATTCCTAGAATGAATGAGGACATTATATACGTATATTCGAAAATTACAATTTTTTGTGATAACTACCTTACTTTGATTGAAAAGTAATTACATGAATGATAAGTGATACGATTTTTCAATTTTTTGTGATAACTACCTTACTTTGATTGAAAAGTAATTACATGAATGATAAGTGATACGATTTTTCCTATTGGTATATGTTATGTTATTTATAGATTGAAAAGTAATTACATGAATGATAAGTGATACGATTTTTCCTATTGGTATATGTTATGTTATTTATAATTGGGATCTCACTTACTGTGTCAAATAAGCCTCTTGGTATTATAAACATTGGAATGAGGACTCGAGGTAAAACTTATACCCGGAAAGCTGGGCAAGTAGAGCCTGAGTCGCAGCAGGCTCCACAGTATCTGATCGACTTAATAACACCGATTACAGAAGTAGAGACTAGCAATACTCAAGGAGTGAGTAACAAGTCAGATTTTACTCTCTGAAGTTTCACCACCAGTTGTACCAGTCGTACCTATTGAAGAGGTAATTCTGAAGGTCTCACTATCGCCACATCTAGCTGTTAATAGAGTCACAGAGCAGGAAGCTTGGCTCGGTAAGATTGAGGAAGATATTAGTAGTTAGGAGCACAGAAATTTTAGGGCACATCGAATTCAGTTATAACCTATAATGGAGAAAATATGTGGGAAATACTTTTAGATTTACTTAATGTTAACTCAATACATAGGCGGAGATTAGTTTTATTCAGCTTAAAGGATGACGCCGGAGGATAGCACCGATTCCAGTTATGTCGGAACAACGAATGTTAATTTCATAGAAGAATTTTATCTACTATTTTGAAAAGCAGCTAGACCTAACCCGATTGGGGCAGGGAGACATATTAAGAGTTAATTTTGGAAGCATGATTGTCCGAAGACTAGGGTAAGGACAATAAATCTTTTGCAAGACTTAGAGGAACCCAGTAATGGGGTAAGGATTTTTATAACCACCAGCAAATCAGTGGTCAGGGTCAGTAGTTGTAGGGCCACGATTACGACCAGTAGCAAAAGATCGAGGCACCACCTGCCATCCCAAGGATAAAGGGACCAGCTGCCAGATTCACGCTATCCAAAAGATTCCTGAGGGATAGATAGTCCTATAAATTCTACTGCCAGTAGCACAGCAATCGTCAGTCACCAACAGAGTTTATGTAATCGTACCGTGTGATCATGGTGCAAGCGGAACTTTCTTAGTGATTATTCATTTCCAGCTCGGATCTTGTTCGATTCAGGAGCTTCTCATTCTTTATCTCTCATACATTCATGGAAGGTTCCAGCTAGTTGCATATCCTTTAGATATACCGTTATTCGTTTCTACTCTTTAGGAGAGGTATCCCTATTAGGGAGTGTCCATCGGAGATGTGTCATCAGTCTAGATGAGTCCGAGTTTATCATATATCTAATTGTTTTACGGATGTCGATGTTCGACATCATTCTCGATATGGATTAGCTATCTTCCTACCATGTTTTTATTATAGTATGGACTATTTTGCTAAAACAATCAGCTTGTGAGCATCCAATGGGTCTGAGTTGATAGTAGCCACCTCACAGGGTAACCAGTTTGTGGAATCATTTCTGACATACATCGAGGAGGTGATGCTGCGGGATCGTGGTGCCGATTTGAGCGAGACATGAGTGGTCTTAGAGTAACAGGATGCCTTTTAGGACATACCAGGTTTACCTCCAGTGAGAGAGGTCGAGTTTTTGCATCAAGTTGCAGCTAGGTACGATATTAATATCCCGAGCACCCTATAGTATGGCACCTGCTGAAATGAGGAAGCTACAGACCCAGTTAGATGAGTTATTATCTTAGGGTTTTATTCGCTGGGGTTATTCTCCGTGGGGAGCGTCGGTCCTTTTCGTGAAGAAGAAGGATGATGGTATGCGCCTATATATAAATTTTCGTGAGTTGAACAAGGTCACTATCCAGAACAGGTACCCATTACCGAGGATTGACGACTTGTCCGACCAGCTGCAAGGAATGCATCATTTCTCTAAAATTGATCTTCGTTCTGGCTATCATCAGTTATGGGTTCGGGAGATGGATATTTATAAGACCGCCTTTCTGACTCGATATGGGTCTTTTGAGTTTCTCATCATGCCATTTGGGCTGACCAATACATCCGTAGTATTCATGAATTTGATGAACCGGGTTTTTCGTCCATACTTGGACCAGTTCGTGATCATTTTTATTGATGACATCCTTATATATTCGAGATCGGAGGCAGAGCACGAGCAGAATCTTCGTTTGGTATTGCAGACATTGCGGGAGTATCAGTTGTATGCCAAGTTCAGCAAGTGCGAGTTTTGGCTTTCTGAAGTCAGATTTTTGGGCCATGTTGTTAGCCAGGAGGCCGTACTAGATTGGGAACTACCGAAGACGGTTACAGAGATTCGTAGTTTTTTGGGATTAGCAGGCTATTATAGGAAGTTTATTCAGGACTTCTCGAAGATTACGACGCCGCTTACATGCCTTATGAAGAAGGGTGTACAGATTGTTTGGGGTACAGAGTGCCAGGAAGCCTTTGAGACTTTGAAGACTAAGTTGACTATAATGCCAGTATTGGTTATTCCGAACAGTGATAAGACCTTTGTCGTCTACACAAATGCACCATTGTCGGATCTAGGGGTATTTTGATACAGACCGGGAGAGTAATAGAATACATTTCACGTCAGTTGAGAATGCATGAACAGAACTATCCCACACATGACTTGGAGCTAGCAGTAGTGGTCTTCGTATTGAAAACATGGAGACACTACCTATACGGAGTATAGTTTGAGCTATTCACAGATCATTAGAGCTTGAAGAACCTTTTCTCTCAGAAAGAACTAAATCAGAGACAGCGACGATGGGTTGAGTTCATTAAGGATTATGAGTTTGTGATTCAGTATCACTGGGGAAGGCAAACGTTGTGGCAGACGCATTGAGCAGGAAGCGTCGACATCAGATTTTAACTTTGAGATGCTCATTGTGACGAGATATTTACACCCTCAGCCAGTTTAATTTTAGACCAGAGATTGGCAGGAGCATAGCATTTTTGGGAGCTTTGTCTGTATAGCCATCTTGGAGTGACAGAGTGGTCAGAGCTCAGTTGGACGACTCTTGGATTCAAACCCAAAAAGGGGAGATTTCCAAAGAACCAAATACTGATTGGACCGTTGGAGCAGATAGAGGACTTCAGGTGAAGGACCGATTAGTAATGCCAGCTAATGCTCAGCTGAAGAAGGATTTATTTGACGAAGCACATCGTACCAGGTATACAGTGTATCCAGGCACAACGAAGATGTACAAGGATCTGAAGAGATATTTTTGGTGGAGCGACATGCGTAGAGAGATTTTAGAATATGTAGCTAAATGCTTTACCTGCCAGCAAGTGAAGGCAAAACATCAGAGACCAGTAGGAACCCTACAGCCTTCACCTATTCCGGAGTGGAAGTGGGTAGATATTTCTATGGACTTTATTATAGGATTACCAAGATCGAAGAAGGAGAATGATTCAATTTGGGTAATGGTGGATCGGTTGACGAAGTCAGCACATTTCATACCAGTAAAGACGACTTACACGATGGAGACTTATGCGAGGATATTCATCCAGGAGAAAGTGAGATTACATGGAGTTCCGGAGAAGATTGTATCAAACTGAGGCTCGGTTTTTACTTTGCAATTTTGGAGGAAGTTCTAGAATTCTTTCGGTAGCCAGTTGTCGTATTCTTATGGTTTTCACTCACAGACAAATGGACAAATGGAGAGAGTCAATCAAGGGTTGGAGGATATATTGTGGGCTTGTGTTATAGATTTCCAAGGCAGTTGGGAGGACCACATCCCATTGATTGAATCCGCTTATAATAACAGTTACCAAGTAACAATTAGTATGACACCGTATGAGGTGTTATACGGGAGGCCTTGTAGATCGCCTAGTTGCTGGGTAGAACCAGAGGACAACCTATTGCTTAGACCAGAGTTAGTGAGACAAACTATAGAAAAAGTAGCAATAATTCAGGAGCTCATTTTACAGCGCAGAGTCGTTAGAAGAGTTATGCAGATCAGAAATGATGACCATAAGAGTTCCAGATTGGAGACTACGTATTATTAAAAATATCACCAATGAAAGGAGTTCAGCGATTTGATAGACGGAGGAAGTTTTCCTTGAGGCATATTGGTCCATTCAGAAGAGTGGAGCGCTTTGGAGCCATTTTATACCGGTTAGATCTTCCAACATCGATATCAAGTATACACGATGTCTTCCATGTCTCGATACTTAATAAGCATCTATATAACAAGGAGCAGCAGCGAGTGTTAGACACGCCAAAGGTTGAGATTCTTGATGATATGACTATTATTGCAATTCCTGTGTGTATTCTTGCCAAGGAGGACAAGAGTTCTTGATGATATGACTATTATTGCAATTCCTGTGTGTATTCTTGCCAAGGAGGACAAGAGACTTAGAAACAAAGTGATATCTTTAGTTAAAGTTCAATGGAATCGGAAAGGAGCTGAGGAAGTTTCTTGGGGCGCGATGAGGATATGCATCACGATAACTTGTACCTATTTACTTGTACCTATTTGAGCAAGTAAATTATTTGGATATGATTTGTCTATGTTTATGATTATCTATATGCTTATATCTATACTTAATGCTAGAATGGTGGTATTAGCACTTAGCTCCTAATTATTCGGAACATATGGTATATATATGGGGGGTTCCTTATTTGGATTTTTTATCCGAAGTACTTGTTCTTCTTAGTTATAGGTTAAGTGGGAGTATTTACATTCTAGATAGTTAAGTATAGATATCGAGGAAGATTCTTGGGAGCGCGAAGATGTTATGCATCACGACTACCTGCACCTATTTGAATAGGTAAGTTGATTGATTTTGATTAGTGTTCATAATTACCCATATGATCATATTTATATTTAACGCTAGAATGAGGTGTTAACACTTAACTTCTAATCATTCGGAACACATGGTATATATATGGGGGGTTCCTTGTTCGGATTTTTCGCCCGACGTACTAGTTCCGTTTAGTTAGGAGTTAAGTGAGAATATTCGCATTCTAGAGTGTTAAGTATAGATATTTCAATGTTTTATATCTAAAAATTTATGGTAATGTATTATTAATCTCTAAGATACGTTTGTGGAATTTTGGGGACGAAATTCTTTTAAGGGGGAAAGAATATAAAACCCCAAAATTTTGAATATTTTATAATAAATAATAAATGTATTACATTATGATAAATGATATTTATTAATATTTGAGTATGTTAGGAATCGATTTCAGATCAATTCAATGTATATATCTGAATATAGAAGTGATATCATGCACACGTGCACGGGCCTGAATCTGGGAAAAACGACCAGTTAAAAGTATATGTATTTTACACACTGACTCAGTTGGAATCTAGAAAAACTTAAAAGACCAAAGTTGTAGGTATTTCAAGAGCTTTCCAACAAATCTTATATCACCTTATTTCGAGGTCGGACATGAAAGTTATGGCCAAAATACCAGAGGTTATTTTCCTAGTCAGACAAGATTTCCTGGTTCGGATCAAACATGTTTGTTTCGGGTTTGCCTCTATAAATACTTGTATTTTTTATGAAAACTCTTCTCTTTTATCATATCTATGAACCCTACCAGCCATCCTCTCCCTTCAAAAACCCTATATCTTTTTTTCTGAATTTTGAGAGCTTTATGAAGCACAATACTGACACGATGGCGAGATTTTCAACGTGTGACAAGGGAGAACGGGTTGCTTGTGCTCGTGGATTACTTGCTATTTATTTTAAAGGCTTAGAATGACGTTTGAGACAAAATTATCTTCATCCAAACTCATCCCCATAGTTAAATAACTAGTTTAGATGTTTAACATGTGTTTTCATGTTTGAATCTTAACTTGTGATGTTAAAAATCAAATTTCTTTTTGATGTTAAAACTTAAACCAATGCTAGATTAGTAATTTTTCTTGCTTTTTATGATAGTATTATGATCATGATCATTAGGGATATTCATAATTTTGTTTATATATGAAAAATTTAAGAGATGTACTAAATATATATTTTCTGCAGAAAACTGTAGCACTTGCATAATCTTTAACTAAGATTTTGAGATATCAAATAAATACCAAATTTAACTAAATTAGTTCCAAATGAAAGCTATATGTACTATTTTCCAAATCAAAAAACTATTCTTAAAAAGAGTTTGTATAGAGAAAGATATATTCTTTTTACTAACAATATGTCCTGCAGAAAAACTGATGCACATGTATAATATTTAACTAGAGATTTGGGGTAATAAATGAATTCTAAACTAAACCAAACTTATGCCAATTGAAAGATATGTGAATCTAGTTTTCAAAACAGAAAATCTTTTCTAAAAATAGTTTTCCTAGAGAAAGATATACTCATTTTACTAACAGAAGTCCCGTTTGTTTTCCTACTCGTTTTGTGGAGCTGTGTTGTGTCGTTTTGAGATGCGTTCGCGGAGTTTTGAGCTGCTTGATGTTACATGTATAGTCATGAATATATTGTGTTACACATTTGAGAATCCTAAGGGGATTATGATGAGTTTTGATTTGATCATATTCGAATTAGAAATCGTTCATACACATGTTAGATGTCGTTGATGAGCACAGCTCAGTACTATATGGGATAGTACGTCAACATACCAGATATGCACAGTTTATACATGAGGTTGATATTATTGATGAGCTCAGTTCAATACTACATGAGGTAGTACGTCGATATTCCACATGTACAGGCCATTGAGTCGGATTTTAGTAGGCTTGATCTAGCCGTTTGTCCCGCACTAGGATGCGATAAGGCTCATGAGCCGTGTTTCTAGGATAGCTATTTGGTAGTCCGTCCCGCACTCATGTTATGTACTGAGATCGTGATAAGACTAATGAGCCGTGTACACAGTTCATGATATCAACAGGGTAGTCCGTTGTACTGAGACAATTACTTGATAGCTTAAGTGTGGCAGATGTAGGTTATGGATACGACCTATCACTGAACTATATGACTGAGATACGTTACTTTTGAAAGTATATAAAATTATGTGTTGGTATTTTATTCTATCTCCCCAGTGATAGTGGAAGGTATTATAAATACGATGTGTTGATGTCTTTTTTTCTTTTACTGTCTTCTTTACTTCTTAGTTGGGATCAATGATTAGAGATTCACAACTTGAGACATATGATATATGTATGAGGGTTTCCTTATTTGGATTATTTCGCTCGACGTACTAGTCTCGTGTTGTGGATTTTCCAATTGTTGGTTACATTAGATTGTCTTTTCTTAGTTCAGTATTAATGTTTAAATATCTATAATTTGAGGCTTATGGTATATACATGAGAGTTTTCTTGTTTGGATTATTTCGCTCGACGTATTACGTCTCGTTGTGTAGGTTTCTAAATGTTAATCCCACTTAGATACGAGAAAAAATGAATCTAGGTAGACTATGTTTAATAGTAGAACCTTCACTCCATTTAGCAGCCTTTTAAATTACCTTTCATGTAGTTCAGAGTTTAGGACAGTCACAGGGTGACGGAGTTCTGGCATAGTCGCCGTCGTGTATTTTTACTTGTAGAGACTCCACTGTAGTTTTGAGTTTCATTCAAACATTAGAGTTTCATATTCATATTGTAAAGGCAGTGTGCCTTAGTACGATTTTTAATTGATTCATGTTGAGACATTTTTATTATTTAGATATCAGATATATTATAGTTGAGACATGATTCTTTTTATTTATGAGATATCTCTTTTATATCATGTCTATTACATTTTTTCCTTTTTTTGTCTGTTTTGTACATGCACTTCTATTTGGTCCCACTAGAGGATATTGATATGATTGGTGAAACGTGTTTATGCACAGTATGGGTGCATGACAGGTTTGACATCTCTGGTTTCACCTTGGACTGCAGTCTTGTGTGAACCCAGGGGCGTCACATTTTATTATTTTAAGTCTATCAATAATTAAGATGTCTTGTAGTCTTGTGAAAAGTATGTGCTCTGTGCTAAGCTTATACAAACCATCTTAACATTAAGTATTTGGTTATATTTTATTAACACATCAAAAATTTATTATTGTATTTTTTCAAACTTAACACTACATTTAATGACTAATATAAATAAATTGGAGATCGATGATTTGATCCGATAAACAATATATTACATGAAGTTTGATATAATTTAAAAAATAAATGTTGTGGATGCAAGTATATAAAAGTATATTGATCCCAGTTTTACACACAAATCTATTTCATAAATTTTTTAAATATATTTAAATAAAATTTATGTTAAATGTAATAATCCATGTTTATAGAATTTACCTCAAAATGAATCTGACTTATTTTATAGTAAGAAAATAAATAAATAATTTTGATATTTAACCATGTGCATTGCACATGCACAAAAATCAGCACACACACACACACACACACATATAAGAAAAATGGGTATGATTAGTAACAAGTACAAGTTTTTTTGCTTAGTAGTAATGTGACATATTCTCCTCCACTCATTGAAGTTGAGGCACACATTCACATGGGTTGAGGAGTGGTTAGAAATTAAAATGAGTAGATGTAAATATGATACATCACTATCAAACATAAATTTTGTGCTTGATACCAAGCATACAAACTCTTCTCTCCCTCTCCGCTCTCCTCTCTCTCTCTCTCTCTTCTCTCTATATATATATTACTATATATATATATATATATATGATATATATATATATATATATATATATAATAATATAAAAAGAGAAGAGAGAGAGAGAGGAAGAAATGTGTATGTTTGTTACCAATGCAATAAATTTTATGCTAGTATATGAAGTGACATAATCCCCTCCACTTATTCAAATGTGGGACCACATTCACATGAGTTGGGGAGTGCATGAGGATATGGCAACCATTTAAATGAGGAAGGGGATGTGATACATCACTACCAAGCATAACTTTTTGCTGCTTCGTTAACAAGCATACCCATTTTTTTACTCTATATTTATATATATATATATATATATGGAGAGGTTCTAATAAAAATCTCCTTAGCCTAAAAACTAAAAACCAATATCATCCATTGGATCTAGATGAATCCAATGGCTAGGAGTCAGTCAAACAGTCAACAGAACATGCATTAATTACCTCAACGAACACAAATCTGGATTCACTACAGTGAATCTGGATTCACCGCAGTGAAAAACATGTTCGTTGAGGTAATGAATCTGGATTCACTGCAGTGAAGGATGTGTTCGTTGAGGTAATGAATCTGGGTTCACTGTAGTGAATCTGAATTCACTGCGTTGATGTAATTAATGCATGTGTTTAATGAGGTAATTAATGCATGTGTCTGTTGACTGCTTGACTGAATCCTAGCCATTGGATGAAGGAGGATTTTAGTTTTTAGGCTAAGGAGGTTTTTATTAGAACCTCTCCCTATATATATATATATTCATCCTTCTTGTCTATAACTTCTAATAGTCATAAGAAAAAATATTTTCCCATGAAAAGAGCTACTTAGTTTCCCAACCTTTCCACGCAGTACTCAAACGGAACTCCTCAACTACCTTACTAATCTTAAGAAGCCTTTTCTTTTTGGGTAAATGAAAAACAAATCTCTTTTATGACTAATTAATTTCTTACAAAATTTAGCTGGTTAATACTTCTAAGTGCTGGCCTAATATATACTTTTTTCTTAATTTCAGTATCAAATGGGGGACCATATTCACATGGGTTGAGGAGCGCATGGGGATATGTGATCATTTGAATGAGTGGATGAGATTATGTCACCTCACTACCAAGCATAACGTTTTGTGCTTGGTACCAAGCATACCCATTTTTCTCATACACACACACACACACACACACACTAGATTTTATACACGTGCAATGCATATGGTTAAATACAATGATTAAGTATTTTTAGCTTATTTTTTAACTAAAGTTTTTCCTCAGTTCCACTTTAATAGTTTGTGCTCACTTTTGTCTCTAAACTTTTATATCGTGGTTTTTTTATGTTTGTTTAAATGTACTACACCCAATTTAAATTTTTATTTTGATATTTGAATTGACAAAAAACAAATATAATTTCAAGGTAATTTGAATTTTCATATTAGTTTGACCGATATGAAACCAAGCTTTACTTGAGAAAACACAATGTTGCAAAAGTAAAAATATTAAAATAGTGTTAGGTGAATATTTAATACCAATAAGGAAAAATAATTGATTAAAAGTATGCTAAAATAATATAAAATAAAAGAAATATGAAGTTTGTTCCTAATCAATGATAGACTTCATAAAAAATTAAAAATTAAAAATTAATGCTAACTCTAGTATACTTTTATATAATAAAATCATTCATATAAGCATATAAAAATACTAAAAAAAGTTCATGAAACTCTCTTGTAAAGATTTCTAATTTCACTCAAAATAATTAAACTATTCTATAATATATTTAATAAAAAATATCTTTTATTCCTTTTTGTTTTATTTTTTATTGAGCTAAGATCAATCATTCTTCACCTTTTTCTTTTTCCCGTGCAATTCTAAAGTAGTAGCTTCATCATCTATATTGATTGTAACATCAAGCTAGAATTATATTTTTGCTGTTATCTTTCCTGGGCTCATTAATCTTTTATCTACTTATTTAACTTTTCAAAGAAGTCAAATGTATTTCCGATGTTCAACACAAACTGCTTAAAATATAGACTTTGATTTTTTTCAATGAGAATAAATATTATGTGTGTGTGTGTGTGTGAAATTCTTTCTGGTCCTAATTTAGTACTTAAATAAGATTAGAAGCTACCTCTTTATTTTCCTACAATAAATTCTTCTGATGTGCATCTATTAAGAGTTTCTGTTATGTCTATAATATTACCTTTGTTCTATCCCTGTTATTTTTTACAAAGATCTAAAAACTAAATATTTGTATTTTTTTATTACCAATTTGACTTAAATTATATTAGTATTAATATTTAATTTCTGTAGTCTTTGAAGAACAAAACATGAAATTTGTGAATACTTAATAATTTTTTTATATCTTCCATGGTGAATTCTTTTTTGATTAGGATAAAATTGTTAAATTCTTTTTTAACGCAACTCAGTCGGTGCTTCTTTAATAGATATGCTTTATGTTAATGTCAATTCAAGTGATTTATGGATATTTTTTGAATTTTAAATTTA
>NC_033796.1:40298885-40341385 GCF_001876935.1 Asparagus officinalis | reverse complement strand
AAAACACTGCTATACGCCATAAGCAGGAAATCCAAAGTGTCAACCTCAGGTAAACATAGGGTACTGAACTTACAAAATGCAATTAGAAACTTCCCATATCCTTTTCGCTGGTATGGAGGAAGGGTGAGAATGCAAGCCAAATTATAAGATTCCTCTGAATGTTTTTCCTACATTATGGAAAATAACACCGAAGGAATCAGAATAAAAAAAATTCACTTACACTTCTTTTCAAATTAGGAAATACGTAACCATGGGAATCAGTAAAGTCCCCTCAGAACTCCTATAGATGAGTTCTATCCACTTCTTACAGTTTAATTCGAGAAAGGAATATTCTTTTTAATCTTCATAAGCACATGCTTTTGATTAGTGGTTTTGGACAGATTTCAATTTAAGTTAATAATGAGGCTGACAATTTCTAGATGAAATTTATAGATTATTTTGAGGATTAACTTTGTTATGGAGGGCTGAGATTGTATTCGTAGTTACTTCTCTCTTTTTCTTTTTCCCTTTTTCAGCTCAGTTTCTTATTTAAAAGAAACTGCAAAACAAAGAAACTGCAAAACTTAACATAAACATCTTAATTAGATATGGAATTTCAGTTAAGCTAAACTAAGATTTAGGACCATCAAAGACTATAATACATTATTAATTCTAGCCAAAGAATTAGACTTCCATTGGTTGATGAAATTTATAGAGCAAAGGTGATTGATTTTGTTATAAAGTGCTGATTCTCAGTGTATCATCTCTTTTCCCTTTTTATTGCTCTGAATTCTCCTTCAAGAGAATCCTGCAATAGCTTAACATACAAGTGTCACATCATATAAATGTATACTTGTACATACCTGCCTACATGTAATCCACGGAAAATTTTTAAATGACCCATGCAAATACTTGGAAGGATCTGAAACCAAATTAGATATCCTATAAAACCAACTCCCTTGGAACCACATACAGCTCAAAGAATCCTACCCTTCTTCTCATACAAATACTGATATACTCTTAGGAGAAAAATTCTGAAGCCTTCAAGAAAAATAGTGCGATTGATTACAAAACTCACTTCAAGGACGTACCAGTTTGGAGGGAAGATACTGCAACTGTAAAAATATCTAACAATACACCTCATGTAGTTGGTCCTTAGGGGCAAACAATGAAAAGTCTTTGCTCAACATGATGAATTGATGATACATAACCTGAACCTAAGCAGTGTCGCATAAGCAATAAAATAAGAGTTAACCAACATGATTGAGCGCTATCAACAGAAAGAAAATGGTCACATGATTGGACATCACAAGTTCCCTTGAATGAGCTTAGAAATAAGGTGAAGGATATTCCTCCTCCAACTAATGGACAGATAAGATTGTCAAGTAACAAAGATTGGCTATACCACGTAACAACAGAATCCAGACTAGTCCTGGATCAGTTTTGAAATATAATATTCCAATGTTTATAGAGAAAATAAATATTTCTCGTAGCTTGGCTATACCATGAGAACAGAGCCTAGACTCATCCTGGATCAATGTCAAAGTATATTATTTCAATATTTACAGAAAAATAAATATTTCACATAGACGAGCATCTCTTGGCATACATAATACATGCAAATAAAAAAAGTAATTCAAATCATTACCTTAGAGAAATATCCAACCATGTGGCACCCTCGATCATCACATTCACAAAGAATGTAAAACAAAAATAAATCAACGTCGTAGTAGAGTGTCTTGTGATCGAGAAAGAGTTTAGCCAAGTAGCAGAGATTTTGTGCATAAACCTTGTTCTTCTTGCCATCAACCTGTCATAAAATGCTCTTTACAGATAAGACGGAAAAGATACTCAGGGAAAGACTTACGATGAGGCGAGTCCAATGAGAAAGAAAAATAACTAAAAATAAGAAAGAAATAAACCAAAACATCTTTGGCTTGCTATGAAAGACAACAAAAAGGAACACAACTATAAGATCGGAATTTATTACATTATCATAAAGTCATCTATTCTTAAAAGCGAGAATCACCTTCTACAGGCTGAAATTGGTCTCTTAACAACTTTGGGCAAGGAAAATTTCTATTACACATACACCATCGCTGTACTCTGCTTGGACTTGAAGTCCAAGTACAAACGGACTCCTGCACAAGCCTCTAATACAGTACCACCTAAAGCAGGGTTCATTTACTTATTTCTTTCGCACACAATTTTGACGAAAATTAATGGCTTTACATTGATGGCTCTGTAATAATCTGTTCTCTGAATATTACTTTCACATCTGATATCTTTTAAGGTTAGAATTCATAACTTTTCCATGCAAGTAAAACAATGTTCAGCCACCAATGAAGATGTGAACTTTTTGATAAGAATATAAATCTATGGAAGCTGACGAGTAAACTATGGTTACAAAATTTTCAACTATCTTTAGAAGTTTAAAAGTGATTATTATTGAGAATACACATTTTAAAAGTTTAAAACAGATTATTATTGAGAATACACATTTTAATATGCAAATTGTCTTGAAAAAAAAACTTAATCTAAGACTTAAGTAAGTAATCATAAAACAGACGATATTAATAGTCGAATAAATTTTGTGAAAGGCCACATGTAAACTCACAATTAAAAACACAGAAACAAGAAAGCCAATTCATATGAAAGAGCATGATTCTCGAGCCCAAAAGAACATGACGGAAGGAAATTGGACAAACAAGAGGCTTACCTCAAACATAGAAAGAGTACCACTGCGGTAGATCTCATCCCCTGGAGGATGCTTGAGGTCACACTTCCTCTGCACAAGGAGACGTGAATTACATAATCAATTTATGAGAGATGCACATACTGAAATAACATAAGTTATAATGAAATAATGTGTTATTATTGAAATAATGTATTTGTAATAACGTAAAGTTCCGACGTGTTTTGAATTATTTTATATATTACATAACAGTTAAGGTTTGTTAAGTTACATAAAGCGAAATAACGGGTTATCTAATGTGTTTTTTTAACACTGTTTTTTTAACATTGCCTATGAATCCTAATGTTCACATGAACACAATATTATACATGATTTCATTATATTGTCTGAAGAAACTAAAGAGCTCTGAATGCTTGCATGCGCGTTTGTATAAATATGCATATGTGTACATCGTTTCGACGAGACAACACATATACACATGCACATATGTATATTTGTGTGTTCTCATCAAAAATATTTGTATATGTGCATAATGCATATATATGCAATAAAGCTAATAAACTTAAGTGGATTGAAGGCTTTAGTTCACCAACTTTTTAATCCTTTGGATTTGCTTTGAAATCTGTGTTAGATACATATCAAAAAGATGAGCACCTTAATGTATATCACACACTGGTAGTGGTGAACCACCAACAAGAAATAGTCTGCAAGTTTGAGTACATAAAAGGAATTATATCTTAGGGAGCTCACCATATGCCTCTGAAGTTGTTCTTTGCGCTTCATAAAGTTGAGGCAGAACTCACAGAAGAATAGCTTCAATGAATCATTGTACTCTGCTGGGAAAGGGGAAAAATACCAGGTATCGATCTCATATCTACCAAGTTCTATTTTTGCTATGTTCTTCACCTTAGTGAACTCCTCATGTTCTCGCAAACTGGCAGCATCAAGCTCTTCATGGCCCTGTGAGTAGAAAAATAAAATGTAGACCTTAAAATAACCTAACCCTAAATTAAATTAAGTCAACTCCTATCAAATGTAAAATAGTAAAGATGGAACTAGAATAAAATAAATATTGTGGTATATGATGGCTGTTGCTTTTGCTTTTGCTTTTTCTTTTCTTTGTTTTCCCCATGAGCACACATTATGTACAGTTCCATCTAGCAAGGGAAATATGTATTCCTCTCGAGTGCCTCTAACTCTTAATACTGGAAGCTAAACATATTTTTTTCTTTTCTATGATAAGATAAGATGCTTGATAGATTATGGACATCTTCTTACAAATATAGCTATTTCAGAAAGCTGTGATCAATGAATAGAAGTACACAAGAAGCTATGTAGAAATGGTACAGATCAATGATTAGCCAGTTATTTAGTCAGTGGGAGTGTGGTCCGCACTTATCAGATTAATAGACATAAAGAAATAAATACACACATTAATTGGCAATCGTTTAAGATATATACTAGAGAAGACAGAACCAGTCACTATCACAGTATTCATGTTATTTAGTTCTTTCTTACGATTTTCAAGAAATGCTCAGTCAGTAGCAATTGTTCCGTCTTTAACAAAGTATATTCTAGTTCTAGCTTCTTAGGCTTCTGCACTTTATAAGCCCATATGCCCCTGATGATTACGACTTTCAAACTTCCGATTGTTAGTGAACTCATCTATACAGCTTGCAGCATGGTTTGAATAAGTAAACTTACTCCCACTAAAAAGAGAGGTGAAAAAATAAAGCATTTCACTCTGACGCGCCTTGTTATACTAATTCTGCATTTCTAGCTTCTTAGCCTCTTATCATTTTTAAGACACATAGTCTCTGATGATAAAAAGTCTCAACTTTCAGAATTTCAGGTTGCTTCTTGCTTCTCCACACAACTTGTGTGTGGTTTAAATGAGTAAAGGTACTCTCAGAAATAAGAGAAAAAGCTTACCTGCTATGTTACCGGGTACTTCATTATTGAAGCCGTACCCGTCTCGGACACGTACCCGACACTTTCCCGTACCCAAACTTCATGGACACTTCTTGAATATATGCATGCATTTATTACAACATGTACTCAATTAGACGATATATGTGTTAATTTAAAACACTTGTCAAAGACTTCCTGGACGTAAAGCTTACACTTCACATCCGTCTTTTGAAACTAATGAGATACGGGTCGGGTTCGTTTCAGTTCATACCCAAGTTCGAAACTATATAGTTAATGGGTCGTTTAGATGTCTAGTAAAAAAATGAGTAGTTTACAATTCACGATAATCAATATGATAAAATAAACTCAAAAATGTGATCGAAATTTTAATTCTAATGACACATGAAGCGGAAAAAATTTATCTCATGTACATTATTAATTCAATATATATATGTAGTCGTGTCCTCGTACCCAACATTTTACAGTTTTGCCGTGTCCCGTACCCGTATCCTCACCCGTACCAGTATCCGTGCCCGTTTCCATGCAAATTAGCTTACCTGACTATATTGTGCACCTTGTTACACTGATCCTGTAGCTTACTCCTAAGGTTAAATGTTGATTATCATGTCTAACAATAAAAAGGGTACCATCACAGACATGATCAATAATCCTATTAAGAAGAATACACAGAGTTAGCAAAACACTAAAATAGATAGCAAATGTGTGTGTTCTGATGCATCCCATGATTTCTTCTCAAATTAATTGAAGAGCATGTTAACATAATAAGAAAGAATTTATAAATTAGACGAATCAAATTTATTTCAAGATTTATCTGCAGAAAATGGAATTCTTCCAGATCTTAATATCTCTGCAAGCTGCAAATGAGGTTTTACTCCACGCTTCACATTGCAACCTCAATCATGTCAGACTTTACTAGTTATTTATGTTGCAATGGTTCTTCTATCATGATGAATTCGTACCCATATGCGACATGTCCGGTAACCGTACCCGACACTTCATAGACACTCCTTAGACATATGCATATATTCAAAATGTGTACTCAATTATATAATACATATTATAGTTTAATCGACTTGTCATACACTCTTGGACATATATCCTACTCTTCACACCCACTTTTGAAACTTATTGGACTAGGGTCGGGTTCGTTTCAGCCCACATTCAGTTGAAAAATATGAAGGGTTTTTTGAGCATGTAGCTCATAACTATGATTCAGCCATGTAGTCATGTCCATGTATCCTACCTTCTACAAATTTTATGTGTTCCGTACCCGCACCCGTACATGTATCCATGCAACTTAGCTAACTACTTACTTCTTGAAAACATAAGGAAAATGAAAAAAGAAATATTTGTAAGTCATCTTAAACAAAAATTTTACATAGAAAGGTATCTTGAGCGGACCATTATAAGTGCACAAAAGAATGACCAAAATCAAAGGTAAAAGAAAGAATACCTCCACATGCGTTTCATCAATTTTCCGTTTCTGATGACGCGTCATTTTCAAGCTTGTTGCCTGAAAAGATAAACAGAAATATTCTTACTCTGGAAGATTCAACAAGAACATATACTATCAAACGGCCAAATTAGCTGATGGAATATGAAAACCCCTACACAAGTGTCATTGTTGAACACAGAAGTAGTACCTAGATAAATCATGCGAACATATCTATGAAGACTACTCAGGGAGAGAACTCTTCAGAGTAACCACCAATTACTACTGGAAAGATGCAAGAGAAGGAAAAAAATCATATATTTACTGCACTACAATATCAAACATAGCTGTAATAACCTCAGGACGTGCAATGATGTGTACTAGAAACTAAGTTAGTCTAATTCAGTACCTTATCCTCCATTTTTTCATCAGCATCTGTTTCCACTGTATCAAGGTCCAGTTGTTCAAGCTTAACCCACTCATCAAGCCTCCTATTAACTAAAACACAGAAATTTTAGTAGGCAAAAGCACTGCATAACAAAGAGAGGTGAATTAAAATGCTAACGACTACATATAATAATCCACAAAAAAGAAAATGACAAGCAACCATGAAAACCTATATGCTATGAGGGCCTAACGCAATTATTCTGCTGATATTATGTACAACAAAAGCAAAAGAAGAAAAAAAAATATTAGGTCAAACTAAAGCAATATACTTCAGAACACTTGAAAGTGCTCAAGAGCTATGCCAACTGCTAATCAACCGATGGTAATGGAACACATCAGAAAAAGGTCTCAAAGTAAATGGTCAAATAGACACTATCAGCAGTTGAACTTGTAAGGCGGGTTCTGCATAAACATCTAGTTTGCATGGATACCAAACACAACAATATGATATGATAGGATATTAGAGCACCACAAAAATCTTGAACGGATGGTACAGGTTAACAATATGCATTTCAAAAATGTGTATAGATACAAATGTACAGATAACAGCATCATCCAGAATATCAAATGTGTGTTTACCAATGAATTTTACACTGAGTTTGGATAGAGTTTTTCAGGAGGGGAGGGTGAGCGAGGGGTAGGTTTACAATACTAACCCTTCTAACATTGTGTTTGTTTACACTTTTACTTAGCAAGCGGGGCGGGGGGGATGAAAATTAGAAAATCAGCCACTTTCTCAACCCTCTACAAGTGGTCACATTGGGAGAGGATGGGAGAGCTTTCAAGTGAAATTTTCTTGAAATTCCAATATTGCTCTTTATGAGAAAATCAAAAGGCGTTCTTTCTTATTTTATTAAAAGAGCATACTGGTTAAGTAGTTACCTTCCTTCCCATCCTCTACCCTTAGGGGCTGTTCGTTTCGCAAAAAAATTTGGAAAATCAAAGAATAGGAAACCTATTTCCTATAATAATTGTTTTGAGGTTGTTTGGTTGGCTTAAAAAAGAAGAAAACTATAGAATAGGAGATGAGATGAGATGAGTTGTCACCTTATTATTGGATGATGTGAGTGGTTTTTTAAAAAAACTTGTTTTGAGATTGTTTGGTTGGTTAAAAAATAAGGAAATGAATTGGAGGTATATTATTGGATGATGTTTTGAGGTTATTTGTGTTTGGTTCATTTTTAAAAATAAGAAAATAGATGAGATGAGATGAGTTGGAGGTATATTATTGGATGATGTGACACATATTTAAGGAAATCAATTTCTTTTTTTTTTTGAGGAAATGGATGGAAAGGAAGGTTTAATGAGATGAGATGAGTTGTCACAATATTATTGGATGATGTGTGTGATTTTTAAAAATGAGATAAGATGAGATGTGATGAGTTGGATGATGTGACACATTTCTTGTGTTTGGTTTATTTTTAAAGGTAAGAAATGAGATGAAATGAGATGAGTTGGAGGATAAAAATATTATTTTATTGGATGTTGTGGGTGAGTTTTAGGGATAGAAATGGATAAAAATATTATTTTATTGAAAATATTATTTTATTGGATGTTGTGGGTGAGTTTTAGGGATAGAAATGGATAAAAATATTATTTTATTAGTTTCCTTGTACCGATTTCCTTTTTTTGGTTTTTAGGAAACCAACCAAACGGCCCCTAAACAAACAATTATTATAGTGTACCCTCCCATCCCTCATTGTCTATCCAAACACAAATGAATACATTCCACCCTTTTTCTTTCCACTCATTATAGTATACCCTCCCATCCCCTCATTGTCTATCCAAACACAAATGAATACGTTCCACCCTTTTTCTTTCCACTCCCTCCCCTTGGATTTAAGTCAATCACTCCCCTCCCCTCCTTTGTATACAAACAGACAATAAGATTATCATATGGCATGGCAATGCACATGGACTGTGCCACAATTTAGAAGAGCCCCGACCTAATTTATTTAAGATCATAAATTAAGTATCCAGTCCCTGTGAAGGCTTATGATTCATCCCTATCAATTATGGAGCAAACGGATGTACTAAATTAGCCCAACGTTTTACAGAAATATTTCAACTCAGTTGCCGCTAAGACACTAAAGATGTATATATACTAGCCATTGAATTAATCAGACATGCAAATTACTTTTTTTTAAACTACATAATTAATCAATACCAAACTCCAACAGGAACATTCTTAATTGTTCTCATTAACTTCAAAATACACAAAAACGCTTTACAGAGACTGACTAAGAAAGTTGTTTTTGGCATTTGGCAGGTTGGAAAAAAGAATTGTCCACTCATCCAAACTCTGTCATCTAGCCAACTAAACAATTAAGAAATGTACCACGTTCATGTCAAGGGAATTTCTCAAGTAATGCACCACACAACTAAACAACAAAAATGTGATTTGTCTACAACTCTCGACTTCTCAAAGGTTGACACAACACTGATAGACTAAAACTTTTCACTTCACTCGTAACAATTATGATCATATGCGCTTCTAGGGTCCGAAATTCTAACAAATTCCATCCCCACAAAACACCAAAATCCAAACAATTCATGTAAAAATTCCCAAATTTTCTTCATATATGCTCCCAATCTGCCGTTTACTGACATATTAGACAATTAACTCTAAAAAAATAAAATTTCGTCCAAAATCATATCTTTCCGCATCCAAACACCAAAAAATACACAAATTCCAAAATCGATCGCATAAAAAAACCCTAACTAACAACAAAACAGAACGAGATGTCAAAATTCACTCACATTCAGTGTAATGAACGTAATACTCATAATCGTTGGCTCCTTCAGACGAAACTTTGCGTCGCTCGATGACTTTAACGGGGTGAAGCTTATGATCTCGCCACCGACACATCACTCGAGTCCCGACCTCCAGCGGTAAAGTCACCGCCTTCCTATTCTTCGCCCTCCGATCTCCGCCTCCGTTCTGCTCCGCCGATGCCGCCGTTGGCCACCGCCTTCGGGGGTTCAATCGATCCCATTTTGGTTTTTGAGGCGGTGAGGTTACCGGGTGAGATCCGAACACGGGGGTTTGGTGTTATAGCGGTCGCCGGTGTGTGGAATGTTCCGTTTAGGCAAATGGACCGGGTTGACGGGGCATAGGAATGGGCCGGGTATACAATAAACAGCCCGACTGCGTCTAAAGTAATACCCGAAGATTGTTCTTTCCCTTTGGCTTTTTTGCAGATTTATCCTCTAAATTTGCATGTTTGCTAATTTACTCCTAATTCTTCTATGCTAGATTTTTATGTCTATTTCATTTATCATCGATGAAGCTTATTAATTTGAAACGTAATAGTTTCAATTGTGAGAACGTAGAGATAAAATTAGCAAACACCCAGATTTATAGAGGATAAATATACTAGAAGGATAGATTTTATTCACAAAAATAGAGTAGATACTAAATAAAAACAGAGAGTTGAAATAACTTCCTATATGGAAAGGGAGATCACTTTTCTTATAGGATATTTATTCTTGTGAACTGGGCTTAACCGCTACTCCAACAAGGATTTGGGCCAACTCTAATTGGGGGTATTCAATTCTTGCAATTATTATCATAAATCTCAATTTCAAAGAATAAAATATCATCACATATGATTTCAACAACCAAGCTATTAATTTTCCAAATACTCCTATAATTTTATTTATGATAAAAATCAAATCTTTCTTTAAAATCAGCTTAAAAATCGGAAAACAAATCTTTAGTTAAATTCTCCAATTAGCTGACAAATAGAGGGCTTGCGAGTAGATTAGAAGAGTGTTAGGATCCTCAAGCTTTTTCGAATGGCTAGTTCAGGAGCTTGCAACCCTCTCCTGCACATGAAACTCATGAGAAACCGGAGTTGGACTCTCCGGTTATTCCTCCTATGATCAAGTCAGTATATAAACTTGAATGGGAAAGTGCAAGATGATGAATAAAGTTTCTATGTCAAAAAGACGAGAGTTACCTTGAGCTGCATAGCTTTCTTTCATAGAGGATCATAAGGGCAGATAGGTACCTTGAGCCGAGTCCAGGTAGACAGTTGACTTGGCAGACAACTGGCAGATGCCGACCGTTGGCGAAGATGAGTCATCCAGATAATTAGTGACAAGCGACAACAACTGCTTGGTTGTGATGAGGCCTTATAAGTCATAAAAACTTTAGGGACTATAGCAATGATGACTTTGTCAAAGCAGTTAATGCAAAGGCAAGCGACTGTCGGCGCGGGGTTCTAGAAAACTAGCACATCTTCACTTATCCAGCTAATGACCGAAAACACCACCTTTTTAGTCGGCTATACAAGTTGTCCGCTGATATAACGCGCCGAGTGTGAGTTATTCACAAAGTCGATTGGTTGGGTTGGACGAAAACTACCGCCTTTTTACTCGGCTGTGCAAGTTGTCGGCCATAGAGTGGGGCTGTGCAAGTTGTCGGCCATAGAGTGGGTCGCATGGGCAGCTCGAGTTGTTCGAGTTGTACACAAGTTTGATTAGGCATTGTGCGAGACACGTGTTAATTTACCAAAGGAGGTTCACTAAGTTAACAACACCTAATTGAGTGGAGAGACTATGAATCCCTCGAACAAACATTATTATTCTATGAAGTGCTTAAATAAATAAAAAGTGATTGATGTTGATGCAACAACAAAAAATTTCTCCATGAAGGCGAAGAAATTACGACCTACACTAATAATGTGTTTGTACATGAAAGTCATTGGATAGTATCGGTGGTATTAGTTGGGACACACATTTTGTATATTGTCATGGAGGGCTAAGAGGAGCAAGAAAGGTTAGATCTGGAAAGACGTTCCAAGCATTTCAATTTTCGAATTTTGAATAACAGAAGCTCGTGATATCTTTTCCCTTAAGCACAAAAATGCATTTTCGGAGTGCATGTTTTTTTTTCCTTTTTTCTTTTTTTTTACCAAAAAAGAAGAGTAGTGAAAAGTAGATTACTTTTTTGTAACTACTCCCACACTACTACACCAAAATAGAAGTCCTTGGTAACTCATTAATTTTAATTGCAACCTAAGTAGATAGACCCCACACTATCATGTATAGTATTATAGAAGTAGTTTGAAATATATAGTTTAGTTATAGTTATACAAAGAAAAACTCATAGGATTTTAAGACTACTTGTATTTTCTTTCTGGTATCTAGACAAGAGATAAATAGAAACAATATGAAAGTGAGAGATTGACTATAACTCTTCATTAATTGTTAGTTGAATCATGATTTGGTTGTAATCTAAGTATGAAAAATGATTTAAGGACCCAAAATATGAGACCAATGGAGGAGACAAGTGAGGTGTCCCCTCCCTATTGCATAATGAGTTGGCATGGCCAACTCATTATGCAATAGGGAGGGGACACCTCACCTGTCCCCTCCCTTGGTCCCATATTTTGGGTTCCCGTAGCAACACTCTCTAAGTATATAATAATCACATTTATTGTCAATCCTTGTTAAATTTCTATTTATTTATGTTATAGCTTGAAAATAACTCAGTGTTAATCTCCCTTGGGAAACTAACACGTGTCCTGCACAATGCATAATTAGACTTATGTACAACTCGGACGACTGAGCTACCCATGCGGCCGGCTCTATTGGCCAACAACCTACGTAGCCGAGTAAAAAGACAACACTTATCGTCCAACCCAACTAACCGCCTCTGCTAATAATCAGCACTCGGCCCGTTATATCAGACGACTGAAGAGGTGATAGTTTTCTCAAACCCTGCGCCGACAGCCGCCTATACTTACATTAATTACTCTGACAAAGTTATCATTACTCTAGTCCCCAAAGTCTTTATGACTTACTAACTCCTTCAGCACCAAGCAAACTGCTTTCACTTAGCACTAACCATCCATCTTCGCCAGCAGCTGACACATGTCGGCTGTCTACCGAGTCAGGCGCTTGCCTAAACTAGGCTCAAGTTACCTATCTACCCTTTTATCCTCTATAAAAGGAAATCATGCAGCTTAAGGTAACTCTCTACTCTTTTTGACATAACTTTAAAACTTTCTTTATCATCTCACATTTTCTCACCTAAGTTCATATACCGGCTTGATCGTCGGAGGAACAACCGAATAACCAAATTCCGGCCTCTCACGAGTTTTTATGTGTAGGAGAGGGTTGCATGCTTCCGAACTAGTCATTGGAAGAAACTTGAGGATCCTAACACTCTTTTAATCCACTCGCAAACTTCCTGTTTTATAACTATCATCAACAATTTATAATTGTTTCTTTATTTTTTTCGTTCTTTCTTCAGTCGATCCCCTGTTAGATTTTCTATTGTGTTATCATTAGAAAGTACCTTAATCGTCATGAACAGAGGGTTTACTGGCTCTCTACAATCAAGAATGTAGAAAATCCTTGCCCCAGTTAAGAAAGAAATCTCTCTCTCTCTCTCCATGTTTTCAATTCAACTCAAATCGAACAATATCTCCCTATATTTGACTCAAATCAAATTCAATATCTCACGTTCCTATTGAGTTTTGGGATTTTTTTATATCAGTTCTAGAAACTCTCCAATTAGTAATTAAGGTACGATTTCCCCCCCTTGTATCCTTTTGTTTGTTATGACTAAAATTATATTATTGTTTAATCATTAATTTATATTCTTTTACCATGATTGTTGTATTTTTTTTTCTTGTTGTATTTATTTAACCATTTTGTATGGATTTGTTTTGTGAACCCCAGATGTAAACACCTAATTTTGTCACTTCCCAATGCTACTACAACTATGTAGTTTTTTTTTTCAATTATGAAACTCGTGATGACTAGATTGCGTAACAAGATAGAGGATCGGTTTCTTGTTGACAACTTGTTTATTTTTATTAAGAGAGAGGTTATCAAGGCATTTCCTCTAGTTTTGTTGCTTTATGATGTTGTTTCCAGAAAAGATCGTCGTGCGCAATTTTTTAAAGAATTTATCTTATACTCAACGCAAATTTTCTACTTTTTTAACTTAAAATCAAAACCTCAAAATTGATATTCAAGCTACAATAAATACTATTCTTGTTGCAGTATGATTCAAATTATTAAAATTTCTATTCGTGCTACAGTAATGTTTTCGGCCTTACCCGTATTGTCCGTGTTGCATTGATCTTTTCTCATAAACATTGTTCGTGCTAAGGTGCATTTTTTGAATCTTGAACATGTTCTATACGCTATAGTGATTTGTTTACCTCCATCCGCTGTTCAAGCTGAAGAAATTATTTTTTAACCTTGAAAACAGTCTTCTTTTATTTGTTTTGTTCTTGCAAATGATAAATGTGATCTTTATCAGACATTTTAGGCACATAAATATTTTCTGACTTTATTATAAAAAATTGATAAAACTTACTAATTGGAGTATAATATCATTGTCTGTTCAGAAATCCATTCTGTAGTAGATAGTAGTAAAAAATTATCGCTAAATTATTTATGAATAATTATATACAAGAAACTATTTTATCAAATTTAACGAACAGATCGACACAATTCAGTTCAATAAATGATGATATCCGCTAGCAACACGCGGGGCGCAACGCTTCCCCATCTATGCTTTTTAATTGAGTAGTTCCACGGCCTGTTTCCTATCCATCATCGCGTCCCCCTCCCGAGTTGAAATCCTGCCCACGCGGCTGTTGAGGCGGTCTTCTCTTCATCCTCAGAGGGCCACCGCATCTGATCGTGGTCAGGCGATGCGACCGTATTGTATTGTTAAGGGGTTGTTGTCCATAAATTGCGCTGCGCGCGACCTGACTGATTGGACTTGGGCTTGTTGATAGGAAAGCTTTCTTTTCCGGTTTCCCCCCTTAAAACAAACAAACGAACAGTACTGATGGAGTAGGACAACGTGGGAAACAAACACGTCAATCAGTGTGAAAGGAATCCATCGCCTAATTTAAGCCAGCCCCCACATCATCTTTTGTGCTGGGAAATAACGAGTCACGTTCATATTTGACCTTGGACAGCAGCAGGCATTAATTGGCGTCATTAGGGATGTCACGCGGTCGCATTGGTAGTGGTAATTATGAAATAGAATTGTTTGCTAACATACTCTCGGACTCTTCCGAGTAAGTTTGCCTTTCAACCATTAAATCAAAGGCATATTCTCGAAATATTCCATAATTTTAAGTCATTGACTAAGATATAAAAATTCCTGAAATACCGTCTCCAAGCCTTTATTCGAAATTATCGTGTCTTCAAATACGTAGCCCTCTATGATCTCATCTCACCCACTGCTCTCAGTCCTTTTCTAGCCCTCTGACATCTTGTTTCCAGCTAACCTCAGCGAAGCCAAGGAGAAAAGCTCGTCACGAGTATATTATGGTCATGTCTCATTCAGGTTCTCACTGTAGATGTTCATAGCAGCCGTACTTATCGGGGTTGAACTATCGACAACCCGTGACCTCCGGAGCTTATGACGAACAATTAGAAAGCAAGAAATCAAAGCAAATCGAAAAAATTGTAGGAAAGAATAAATAAAAAAAAGAACATTAGATTTAACGAGGTTCGGCAAACATGCATACGTTCTCGGGAGCCACCCCAGAAATTCATTGATTATTAAAGAATATTACAAAGCTTGTAATAGGTCACTCTCTCTAAGATCTCTGACCTCAAAGTGATCTCAAAACCCTCTCTTTTTTGTGTACAATTCACCTTTAAAACGTTTAAGGATATATGTATGTTGGATATTTTATTAAAGAAAAGGCAATTTAACAAGTTTTACATATTTTATTTTCCTCAGCAATTAATACGTGCATAATGGCTATATAATTATGGCGAACGTTACCGTATTGATTACAGGTTTATTGCGTAACGGTCGATATTATGACGTACGTTACTGTATTGATTGCTAGGATTTATAACAGCTCTCTAAGACCCCTATATAAGCAGCCCTTCACATTCTCGAAAAAAAAATAACAAGTCTCTTCTCTCCTCTTCATATTATTTCTTCATAGTATTGGTTTTATTTTGGGACAACTTTCTTCATCTGAGCAGAAGCTCTGTACTCTCGCCTGAGTACAGAGGCCGGCCGTTTCCTGGGACTTTTACCGCTAGGGGGAAAGGAACCATCTGCGCCAGGGCGATAGGCGGGTTCTCAATCTTCTAGGGCAGTGAATACACGGCTGCTCCCGTCAGGCCAGATTTAATTATTTATATTATTCGGATTTATTTCATGCTATAATCTTAATTATTTGATAAATTTAATCTAGAAGATTGAGTATTCATAGTTGTTAATTTTTAAAATAAAAAAATTAAAAATTACTGTTCATCAACAGTTCACTGTTCACCCGAAAAACTTCTAGAAAAAAAGATTACAGTTACTGTTCACACAAAGAAAATATAATTGCTTTAATTATATATTTGTTTATCTATTAGCAAATAATATTTGATCATTACAAACCTACATATGGTTGTATGAGACTTTCAAGAATAAATATATTAACTTTGCCTACCAGGCGTTGTCTTTATTTATCAAGTTCTTATTTTGTAATTTGTCCAACGTGTGTATTATGGGGGGTATTAAATAAACAGCTGTTGTACCCTTTGAGGACTTACCTACGTGAGAGGAACCGTGATGGCCGCGGTTAGGGGGGCTGAGATAACCCCTAGAAACTCTCATGAGTCGGTTTATTGTGAGCATGGCCTTTAACGCTCAACCCGCTTTGCTCAATAGATGACATGAGTCGGTTTATTGTGAGCATGGCCTTTAACGCTCAACCCGCTTTGCTCAATAGATGAAGTGTATTGTGTGTGTTTTCATCAATACCTGATTAGCTCAACCCGCTTTGCTCAATAGATGAAGTGTATTGTGTGTGTTTTCATCAATACCTGATTAAAGGGGCATAATTCAAGGCCTAGTCCATTATGTCCCTCAGGTAGCGATGAACTCACTAAGGAAAGGTTCAAAGCCGAAAGCTACCTCTCCCGAATTCACGATACGAAAGGTTGCCCAACCTATATTTGTTTTATGATTTCTTGATTTATTTATTGATTATTGATTACTAAGTTTTCAGTTAATATTGCCTTTTGGGGGGGGGGACTGTTGGATATTTTATTAAAGAAAAGGCAATTTAACATGTTTTACATATTTTATTTTCCTCAGCAATTAATACGTGCATAATGGCTATATAATTATGGCGAACGTTACCGTATTTATTACGGGTTTATTGCGAAACGGTCGATATTATGGCGTACGTTACTGTATTGATTGCTAGGATTTGTAACAGCTCTCTAAGACCCCTATATAAGCAGCCCTTCACATTCTCAAAAAAAAAAACAAGTCTCTTCTCTCCTCTTCATATTATTTCTTCATAGTATTGGTTTTATTTTGGGGCAACTTTCTTCATCTGAGCAGAAGTTCTGTACTCTCGCCCGAGTACAGAGGCCGGTCGTTTCCGGGGACTTTTACCGCTTGGGAGGAGGGAACCATATGTGCCAGGGCGATAGGCGGGTTCTCAATCTTCTAGGACAGTAAATACACGACTTCTCCCGTCAGGCCAGATTTAATTATTTATTTTATTCGGATTTATTTCATGCTATAATCTTAATTATTTGATAAATTTAATCTAGAAGATTGAGTATTCATAGTTGTTAATTTTTAAAATCGAAAAAAATAAAAATTACTGTTCATCAACAGTTCATTGTTCACCCGGAAAATTTCTAGGAAAAAAATTTACAGTTACTGGTCACACAAAGAAAATATAATTGCTTTAATTATATATTTGTTTATCTATTAGCAAATAATATTTGATCATTACAAACCTACATATGGTTGTATGAGACTTTCAAGAATAAATATATTAACTTTGCCTACCAGACGTTGTCTTTATTTATCAAGTTCTTATTTTGTAATTTGTCCAACGTGTGTATTATGGGGGGTATTAAATAAACAGTTGTTGTACCCTTTGAGGACTTACCTACGTGAGAGGAACCATGATGATCGCGGTTAGGGGGGGCTGAGATAACCCCTAGAAACTCTCATGAATCGGTTTATTGTGAGCATGGCCTTTAACGCTCAACCCGCTTTGCTCAATAGATGAAACGTATTGTGTGTGTTTTTATCAATACCTGATTAAATGGGCCTAATTCAAGGCCTAGTCCATTATGTCCCTCAGGTGGCGATGATCTCACTAAGGAAAGGTTCAAAGTCGGAAGCTACCTTTCCCGAATTCACGATACGATAGGTTGCCCAACCTATTTTCATTTTGTGATTTATTAATTTATTTATTGATTTTTAAGTTTTCAGTCAATATTGCCTTTTGGGGGGGACTGTTGGATATTTTATTAAAGAAAAGGCAATTTAACATGTTTTACATATTTTATTTTCCTCGGCAATTAATACGTGCATAATGGCTATATAATTATGGCGAACGTTATCGTATTAATTACGGGTTTATTGCGTAATGGTCGACATTATGGCGTACGTTACTATATTGATTGCTAGGATTTGTAACGGCTCTCTAAGACCCCTATATAAGCAGCCCTTCACATTCTCAAAAATGATTGCTAGGATTTGTAACGGCTCTCTAAGACCCCTATATAAGCAGCCCTTCACATTCTCAAAAAAAAAAAAAACAAGTATCTTCTTTCCTCTTCATATTATTTCTTCATAGTATTGGTTTTATTTTTGGGCAACTTTCTTCATCTGAGCAGAAGCTCTGTACTCTCGCCCGAGTACAGAGGCCGACCGTTTTCGGGGACTTTTACCGCTAGGGAGGAGGGAACCATCTGCGCCAGGACGATAGGCGGGTTCTCAATCTTCTAGGGTAGTGAATACAAGACTGCTCCCGTCAGGACAGATTTAATTATTTATTTTATTCGGATTTATTTCATGCTATAATCTTAATTATTTGATAAATTTCCAACAATGTATATAACCCTAGCTCAAAAAGGTTTTCAAACGGGCCAGGTTTCTGTTTTTACCGCTATCGATCGACCAATACGAGTTATCAGTCGACTGATCAGAAGGTGTTTTTTCTCAGGACTGCTCGTGCACATTATCGGTCGACTGATAAATCATATCGATCGACCGAACAGAGACTTTCCTGTTTTCCTGGCGTTCGAATCGGTCGACTGATCCTCTCATTCAGTCGACCGGTCTGGGTTTTTTTCAGCTTGTTGATTTTGTTCCAGGTTTGGGTCTACACTCCCGAAATTAAAAGTCTCCCACTTGGAGACGAAACCTCCATTAACAAGTTCTCCCGAACTTTAGCCATCTTCGCAAGCATCTTCTCCTCCCCGGAAAATTATATTCTTCAATCAACATCAATCTCGGTGATCCCACCTGTCCTCCTAATGTAGCTCTGCCCTTATCTCCTACGCGTGAAGGCCAACTGAAGTTGCGCACAACTCCATTTTTTTATGGTCACTGCCTTAGTCAACATATATGTAGGATTTTGGCTCCCCAAAATTTTCTCCAATAGTAACTTTCCGTCCTCTATCAGCGAGCGTATGAAGTGGTAACACACGTCGATGTGCTTCATTTTAGCATGATATACTGGATCCTTGGCAAGGTGTAAAGCACTCTGGCTATCACAAAGAACTCTTTTCCTCCACTTCAGACCCAACTTTTTCAGATATCTGGTTAACCAAATCATCTCATTGATAGCTTCAGTCGCTGCGACATACTTTGTCTTAGTCGTGGACAATATCACTATCTTCTGCAAATGTGAAACCTAACTCATTGCTGTGGACCCGGAGGTAAAAACATACCTCGTAGTACTCCGCTTCGTATCATGATCACCAACAAAGTCTGCATCCACGTATCCCTATAGTACCAACTCCTTTCTCCCAAAATATAGTGGCATATCCGTAGTCCCTCTCAAGTATCTCAGTATCCACTTCACGGTCTCCCAAAGCTGCTTCCTTGGATTACTGGCAAACCTGCTCACAACTCCTTCTACATGGACGATATCCGACCTCGTGCAAACCATTACATACATGAGACTACCAATGGCTGATGAGTATGACACTCTGGTCATGAACTCCTTCTCTGCATCTATCTTGGGTGACAGCTCCTCAAATAACCTGAACTAACGTCCAAGGGGAGTGCCAACGATCTTCGCATTCTGCATGTTGAATCTCTGAAGTATCTTCTCAATATATTCAACCTGACTCAACTTCAGCATCCCTTCAGCTACATCCTAACTGATTCGCATCCCAAGAATTTGCTTGGCTGTACCCAAATCCTTCATGGCAAACTCCTTTGTTAACTGCTTTTTTAACTTGTTTATCTCCTGTGAACATGGTCCTGCAACTAACATATCATCTATGTACAACAATAACATGATATAGCTGGACATAAACTTCTTGAAGTAGCAGCAATTAACTGAATTGCATCTGTCATAGTCATTGCTCTACATAAAGTTATCAAACTTCCTGTACCACTGTCTTAGAGCATGTTTCAAACCGTACAAGTTCTTCTTGAGCCTACACACTATCTCTTTCTTTCCTTCCTCTATAAAGTTAACATGTTACTTCATGGAGATTTCTTCATTCAAGTCACCACGAAGAAAGACAATCTTCACATCTAACTGCTCAATGTAGAGATTTTCAGCAGCTACTAAACTCAACACCACTCTGATGGTTGTAAACTTTATGACGTGGGGAAATATCTCTGTATAATCCACTCCTCCCCTTTGTTGGAACCCTTTCACAACTAATCTGACCTTGTATCTTTTACTTCCATCACTTTTCTACTTTGTAGGCGTCAAAAAATGCTGAAAGATATCCAAATACAGCTGAAGAGAAGATCATCCAAAAAATCAACAAAAGGACACAAGTATGGACTGTCTCGCCCAGCGAGACAGACTTTGCTGTCTCGCCGTGCGAGACAGACTTTGCTGTCTCGCCGTGCGAGACAGACTTTGTTGTCTCGCCATGCGGGACAGAGTTGACTGTCTCGCACGCAAGACAGTTTTCAAACATTCAGAAACCGTTTCATAAACCGCCGACACGTGGCCACCAACTGTTCAAGAACGTGGGGAATGTCGTGGGCGAGAATCACGTTGATAACCACCAGAATAACGGAGTTTAAAACGTGAGAAGACAGTTGCAGCGAGAAACTGTCAAGAATATTCGTTTTCCGAGACAGTATTTACTGTCTCGCTGGGCGAGACAGCAAATTTACTGTCTCGCTGGGCGAGACAGCAAACACTGTCTCGGCCAGCGAGACAGTAAACACTGTCTCGCCATATTAATTCTGTCTTTTGTTGAGTTTTGTTAGTTATGAACCCCAGAGGCTATAAATACCCCCCCTAGGGTCATTTCTGACAGGGGTTGATCATTTTGAGCACATCAGAGCAGAGAAAGAGCAGAGTTCTTGAGTTTCTGGCAACTCCTTGATATTCAGGCTTTGACTTGATTTCAAGAAGAACGACTATCTTACCTTGATAAGATATCGTTTCAAGTTCTCACTTCGATAAACGAAGTCAGAATCATAAACCCCTCACGATTCGATCAGAATCTGTGATTTGGTGGTCCACGGGCTAACGCACCCCCGGCACAGGCAAAGATCCCACGCAAGCAGTGATCCAAACAACGATCCTGCGTTTGTTTCCCAAGAGTTGTAATTTTCATTTTGTTGTGTAAAAGAAGTCTTATAAAAAGGCTATTTCTTTTGAATTTATTGTAATCGACTGAAGATATAATGAATTCCATGACAAAACCAACTTTCATGAAATCATACTATTTCCTGGACAAATATCTTTGCATACATCTCCACTGTACAAGTCGTTTTCACAGCAAAATTTCACCGACTACATCAACGAATCAATTATCATCCAAAAGATTCATTTTCTTTCTTTGATCTTAGCATCCCTTTAATGAAATTCATAGATATATCTTCCCACTTTCACTCTGGAATGGGTAAAGGCTGTAGGGTTCTAGCTGGTCTCTGACGTACTGCCTTCACTTATTAGAAGGTAGAACATTTAGCTACATATTTCAAAATCTCCTTACGCACGCCGCTCCGTTAACACGTCCTTTCAACTCTTTGTACATTTTCGATGTGTCTAGATGTACGATATGCCTCATCCGATAAATCCTTCTTAAGTTGTGGATAACCCGACATCACTAGCCGACCTTCCATTTAGAAACCCCCGTCTGTTTCAATAGTTCATTTTGCTTAAATCTTTATAGAAGTTACCTTCTTTTGGATTTTTAATCTAAGAATCTCTTAACTGGGTACTGATCTTTCCATAACTCCAAGATGACTTCACTGATAAAGCTCCTAAGAAAATTTTTGGCAATCATACCGATGAATCGTATTATCAAATTGGGGGTGTGAATAAATTTCGAAAAAGAATTATTCGCTCTCATTGTTCCTGTGCACGACTTATAAGATCAGCTGTCCAAGATGATGAATTCCCTGAAGTCACCATCAACGTGGCTGATAAAAGAAAGTCTAAGCGGCATTCAAGTGACTCAAATCCTGACTTTTCCCCGAGAGGAAGAGTCAATCCAAGAATTGCTCAAAGGATGTCTCGACTCCAATTAGGAGCCATCAGACGCAGAAATTACAAGAGAATGCAAGAAGGAATGTCCTCGGAGGATGAATTCTCGGACACTTATTCTGCAATCGCTTCTGATGATACAATGTCTAGCACGGGACAAACCAGAGAAGTACTCACGATCACCTCTGATCAATTTGCTCAAATACTTCAAGAAGCTCTAGCCAAACAACGTGAAGAAATTAGAGCTGAAGTGAAGACAGAAATGGAGTTAGCTATCCAACAAATGAGAGAATTGCTAGCTCAGCGGCCTCAACCCCCTGAGTCTAGTCAAAGAACTGAATCCAGCCGCCACACTCAGAAAGTTGTGGATGACAGTGATCCAAAAGTAGATGAAGTTATTATAGCTGATACACCTCCCAATAGCAATAACGCTGGGGGTGGTTTAACACATTCTCCCAATAACGATATTGGGAGTGGTTCAATGGCACCTCTTACAGGGGGTGGTTTAACTCATTCTCCTCAACGTCATTCGAATGAAGACATAGACGATGACGGGAAAATGAAAGAGCTTGAAAACAAAGTCAACGCTTTGATGACGGCTCAAGAAGTGAAGAGGACGGGTATTCCATGTCCCTATCCAAGAGAATGGGATTCAATACCGTATCCGACAAAGTTCAATCTGATTAACTTCACACCGTTTGAGGGGAAGAGTTCGCCGATTCAGCACTTGATTTATTTCAAGTCTCATTTGGGCATGATCTCTGGAAACGAGGCTTTAATGGTCCGGTCATTCGTTGGCACCCTTCGTGGGCCCGCCTTCGATTGGTACCGACGGCTCAAGCCAGGAAGCGTCAATTGCTGGGATGACATGGAAAGTTTGTTCCTCAGCAATTTCTTCGATGATGACACCGAAGTGTCAATCGGAATCCTTTTGGATGAGAAGCAAAAAGACGGAGAGTCAGTTGACAATTTTGTCAAGCGCTTCCGTAACATGGCAATGAATTGCAGAGATCCTATCACGGAGGAGTTCATCCTGCAAACATGCCACAATAACCTTTCCATCGATGTCCTGGAAGCTCTGGGGGTCGTGCCATCCACAACTTGGAAGGAGTTAAAATCTCGGGGTGAACAAGCTGAGCACTTTCTTAAAAGAAAGAAAGCTGAGAGAGGCCAACCAATGATATCTGCAATCATTGAGAATGCGACTCTCGATCCGAGGTTCCAAAAGGAGTATTCTTTCGAAGATGATGAAGCTCCAGCCATATTGGAATATCTTCTCGCCAATGATAAAATCGAGCTATCGCCTATTAAAGATCAGGATGGAGCTAAGAGGATTACGGATCCAAATTATTGTGCGTACCACAGAAGGGTTCTTCATCCCACCGAGATTTGCTTTGGACTCAAAAACAAGATCCAAGCCCTAATTGACTCCGGCGTCATAACGACGAAAGAAGTCGAGTAAAGACGACCATACAACTCCAGTGGGTGCACGAGTATAAACTGTTTCCCCACACTCCAAAGAGTATATGAGTATAAACTGCTTCTCGATTATCCAACCGAGTACAATGTTAAACCCGGTTTCGCAAAGGAAGCTGGGGGTGGATGATTTATATAACGGGAAGTTCCTGGAAAATCTTATATTCTTAAGGATAACCCGAACATGCGACTGAGGATAACGTACTCCTCGTTACACCCAGTTTTGCAAAGAAAGCTGGGGGTGGATAATTCATGTAACGGGAAGTTCCCGAAAGAATGTTAAATGTAATATTCTTTGGGATAACCCCGATCATTATGAACAAAGTGATAAACACTAAACTCCTACTATGCCTTCCGAATACTCTTTTGCTGAGATGAGATTCGATCACCTCTTTAGATCAATCTTCCCTCTCAAAATTCCCATTTTGGTCAAACCTTTAAACAGTTAGGACCAAAGCCAAAATCCCCTCTCGATTCGTTCCATGAACGAGAGGTCCACAAATTGAACGATCAAACCTTTAAACAGTTAGGATCGTCTCAAATTCCCATCTTGGTCAAACCTTTAAACAGTTAGGACCAAAGCCAAAATCCCCTCTCGATTCGTTCCATGAACAAAAGGTCCATAAATTGAACGATCAAACCTTTAAACAGTTAGGATCGTCTCAAATTCCCATCTTGGTTAAACCTTTAAACAGTTAGGACCAAAGCAAAAATCCTCTCTCGATTCGTTCCATGAACGAGAGGTCCACAAATTGAACGATCAAACCTTTAAACAGTTAGGATCGTCTCAAATTCCCATCTTGGTCAAACCTTTAAACAGTTAGGACCAAAGCCAAAATCCCCTCTCGATTCGTTCCATGAACGAGAGGTCCACAAATTGAACGATCAAACCTTTAAACAGTTAGGATCGTCTCAAATTCCCATCTTGGTCAAACCTTTAAACAGTTAGGACCAAAGCCAAAATCCCCTCTCGATTCGTTCCATGAACGAGAGGTCCACAAATTGAACGATCAAACCTTTAAACAGTTAGGATCGTCTCAAATTCCCATCTTGGTCAAACCTTTAAACAGTTAGGACCAAAGCCAAAATCCCCTCTCGATTCGTTCCATGAACGAGAGGTCCACAAATTGAACGATCAAACCTTTAAACAGTTAGGATCGTCTCAAATTGAGACAGACTTTGCTGTCTCGCCGTGCGAGACAGACTTTGCTGTCTCGCCGTGCGAGACAGACTTTGCTGTCTCGCCGTGCGAGACAGACTTTGCTGTCTCGCCGTGCGAGACAGACTTTGCTGTCTCGCCGTGCGAGACAGACTTTGCTGTCTCGCCGTGCGAGACAGACTTTGCTGTCTCGCCGTGCGAGACAGACTTTGCTGTCTCGCCGTGCGAGACAGACTTCGCTGTCTCGCCGTGCGAGACAGACTTCGCTGTCTCGCCATGCGGGACAGAGTTGACTGTCTCGCACGCAAGACAGTTTTCAAACATTCAGAAACCATTTCATAACCCGCCGACACGTGGCCACTAACTGTTCAAGAACGTGGGGAGTATCGTGGGCGAGAATCACGTTGATAACCACCAGAATAACGGAGTTTAAAACGTGAGAAGACAGTTGCAGCGAGAAACTGTCAAGAATATTCGTTTTCCGAGACAGTATTTACTGTCTCGCTGGGCGAGACAGCAAATTTACTGTCTCGCTGGGCGAGACAGCAAACACTGTCTCGCCATATTAATTCTGTCTTTTGTTGAGTTTTGTTAGTTATGAACCCCAGAGGCTATAAATACCCCCCTAGGGTCATTTCTGACAAGGGCTGATCATTTTGAGCACTTCAGAGCAGAGAAAGAGCAGAGTTCTTGAAGCTTCGGCAACTCCTTGATATTCAGGCTTTGACTTGATTTCAAGAAGAACGACTATCTTACCTTGATAAGATATCGTTTCAAGTTCTCACTTCGATAAACGAAGTCAGAATCATAAACCCCTCACGATTCAATCAGAATCTGTGATTTGGTGGTCCACGAGTCAAAGCGCTCCCGGTACAGGCAAAGATCCCACGCAAGCAGTGATCCAAACAACGATCCTGTGTTTGTTTCCCAAGAGTTGTAATTTTTATTTTGTTGTGTAAAAGAAGTCTTATAAAAAGGCTATCTCTTTTTTGAATTTATTGTAATCGCTTGAAGATATAATGAATTCCATGTCAAAACCAACTTTTGACGCAAACATACTTGACCCGGTAGACCCACTTTTTATGTAAGGCTTTTTTCTTCGCAGTTAGCTGGGCTAGCTCTCATGTCTTATTCGAGTAGAGAGAATCCATCTCTTCTTGCATCGTATGCTCCCGCTACTGAGATTTACGAACTTGCATTGCCTCCTCATAACACTCTGGTTCTCCACTGTCTGTAAAAGAAAGTAATCTAGTAACGAAAGATATCTGGGATTTGGTTTGGATACTCTGGATGACCTCCTAAGCTCCTCGCCCTTGGTACCTATCTCTGCATCTGGAGTCTCTTCTGTTCTTTGGTCAAAACTGATATTGTCTCCCCCATCTGGAAGTTCTTCTAAATCCATATACTCTGATCCACTTGCGTCATTAGTGTTGCTCCCACTACTTCGGCTATCATTAACATTATCCATGTCCTTATACATGTAGGCTGCCAAAAAATCACAATAGATAGCTGATCCCCATCAAACACCGATGATGGAAGTTACAATCTGACGACTTCCAGAAGGCTACAATTTGAAGACTTTCACGTAGATCGCTGAAGGTTACAATCTGACGACCTTCACGATAACCGATGAAAGCTCTAGTTTAACAGCCTTCACAATCAACATCGAGAGTTACAATCTGACGACTCTTGCATATCAAAGAGCTAAAGTAAAGATTACAAAATGACGATCTTTGCAAAACTTCAATAGAAAGAGACTACAAATCGACGGTCTCTTCAAACCAAGACGTGAAAGTCCTCCCCGCGTACCAGCATCAAGACGCACCGCGTTCATAGCCACGAACGCAACTCAAACGCAGCTTCCAAATCGCTGCAAACGCAATCGCTGCCAGACGCAGCTCTAATCACTGCCAGACGCAGCTCAAATTGCTGCCAAACGCAGCTCAAATCGCCGCCAAACGCAGCTCAAATCATTGCCAGATGCAGCTTCACTCGCTGCCAGACGCAGCTCAAATCGCCGCCAGACGCAGCTTCCAAATCGCTGCAAACGCAGCTCAGACGTAGATTCCAACGCTGCAAACGCAGCTTCTAATTGCTGCGTCCGAGCTTCCAGACGATGCGTTCAAGCTTCCAGACACTGCGTTTGAACGCAGAATTTACAGACGATGTGTTCAAGCTTCCAGACACTGCGTTTGAATGCAGAATTCACGTCAGAACGCGGGCCTGCGTTTGACTCGTTCAAACACGAGTTGAACGGTTTCAAAACCGTTTTCCCACGATCTGAGGGGATCACAACTCCACTCAGGAGTGATTTAAGGGGCGGTTACATCCCATTAGCCCCACTTAGGAGCGAATTAAGGAGGTGGTTACACCCCTTAATCCCCTATAAATAACTAAGAAATCAACTTAGTTCGGGGCTGGATCTTTCGGGTTCGGTCTGTTGGAACTTCTTGGCAGCAACGGAAGAGATCCTTGGGCAGTCATTTGAGGAGATCGACGTCATCCCTCAGCAATATTCGGCAACAGGAGCTTTCTTTATCTTTGGCTGGATCTTTCGGGTTCTGTCTGTTGGAACTTCTTGGCAGCAACGGAAGAGATCCTTGGGCAGTCATTTGAGGAGATCGACGTCATCGCAACGGAAGAGATCCTTGGGCAGTCATTTGAGGAGATCGACGTCATCCCTCAGCAATATTCGGCAACATGAGCTTTCTTTATCTTTGGCTTATAGACCGATTTTGGTTAAATCAACTCTTTCATAGAGTTCAAACTCGATCAGAGTTATCAACTCATCAAGAGTTTTAAACTTGCCACGCAAGTTCTCCACAACGTCAAATCACGAGGAGAAGACCACGTTCCAGTGAAACAAGACATCGGATCGTCAACGAGAAGCAAACTCGACGCGAGCATTCGAGGGAGGCATCTCATCGCCACCGTGAAGAGTCCAGAATTAAACAAAGGAGAGAATCCAGATCATTCTCTTCTCTTTTGTAATCCGGAAATCCAATTGTAATCGAGAGTTGAGAGAGTTGTAAACATTCTTTTTCTAAGCAGTTAGAGAGAATAAAATCAAATACAGTTCTTTCATTCATTTTTCTTATTACAAATTTTCCACCAAACAATACATTACCTCTTCATTAAATATGATATCTCTACTCCTGATGATTTTCATACTTTTGTCATCCCACAAATGATATCCGAACTCATCAATGTTATATCCAATAAATATACACTTCTGTGACTTAGCTTCTAGCTTGTCCATGATATGATCACTTATATGAACAAATGTCATGCAACCAAAGACCCTCAAATATGAGAGATTAACTTTATTGCCACTCCAAACCTCTTCTGGAATCCTAAAATCTAATGGAACTGAAGGTCCATGACTTGTCAAGTAAGATGTTGTATACACCACATCCACTCAAAACGTCTTAGGTAGACCTGCATGTAAACGCATGCTCCTCGCACGCTCTGTCAGTGTTTTGTTCATTCTCTCTACATTGTCGTTCTGTTGCGGTAGTCCTCTCTAAGTGAACCACATTCAGAGCACAGAACTTCTTGAACTCCTCCAACTCGTATTCTCCACCATTATCTGATCTTAAATACTTCACCTTCAGATCTGTCTCGTTCTCTACCATTGCTTTTCACTTCTTAAAGATCCCAAACACCTCTGACTTGTGCTTCATAAAGTATACACACACCTCTTCGAGTGATCGTCAATAAAGGTGATATAGTACACCGAACCGCTAAGAGAAGGCATGCCAGCTGGACCCTATACATCTGTATGAACAAGCTCTAGCTTGTGAGCTTTGGGTGGTCTTCTACTATTCTGAAAGCTGACCCTCTTCTGCTACCTGTAGATGCAGTCTTCACAAATACAAACTTCTATTGAATCGATGCCGAATAGCTTGAACTGCTTGACCAAGTCATCCTGAATTATGGAAGCGGTTGCATCCACTTCCCATGTTCCTAGGAGGTGGTTGCGGATAATTGCTCTCTATAAAAAGCCATGAATGACTATAGAAAAGGATCCTTTTGGCATTAAGAGAACTGGAGAGAGAGTATTGAGAAAACCGGATTTAGCATTCTTGTGTATTCGGCCTTCAAATCCTAGTTCGGGTGTTCAAACTCAAAAGACAAGACTTCTACCACGCGCTGAAGTTTGTTCACAACTTTGTTCAAATCGTCAACGGGAAGCAAACTCAATTCAAGCATCGAGGGAGGCATCCTATCACCTCAAAAGATCCCACGTTAAATAAAAGAGAGATCGAATCAATTCTATCTTCTTTTGTGTAAAGGCGATTTCCAATTTGTAACACAAATTTAACTAATACAAATTTGAGATAACATTTTACGACCCTACATAGGGTAGTTTAAGTATAGAGTACTTTATGGCATAAGTGCAAATTAGAGGAAACTGTAGGTACTAGAATGCAATTATAGCAAACAAAAATGGATGCTTAATATTACCGTCGAGCCTGGGGCGACGATGGGGCTGGGGTGGTGATGTGGCAGCGGTTGGACGATGTTGGCGCTGGGACGGAGCTAGGAAAACACAGACTCATCGTTAGGCATGCTGGACGTCAATTGTGCTTGGGGCGCACTTAGTCGCGTGCTCGAAGCTCCTACGCTAAGCCAGGCTCAGTGGGCGACGGCTGGGGCCGCTGCGGAGCGACACTGTGGCGGCGCACTTGACGCGCTGGGGCGGCACCAGGAAATGCGGGACTCATCGTTGCGCGCGCGTCGGGGACGTCATATGCCGTGGCTTGGGTGACACTTAGTCGCGCGCGTCTAGCTACGCTGAGGCCAGCGTCGGGACGACGTGGCGCCGGCGGACAAGACAACTGGGGCGGCGCACATGATGATCAGGATGACTAAGGCGACGAATACAGCGGGAGTTTGATAACGATGAAAAGTAGACTGAATTTTTAATCTAGGGTTTATTTTATTAAATAGTTGCGGTTAGAGGGAGGTTTGGGTTTCGAGTTTTTTTATATTATTCTGATTAGTACTCCTATTAAAATTAGGAAATATGATTAATGAAGGTAATAGGCTCCTTCGCCTTTCAGGAGCCCCAATAACAACGATGTTAGAACCAAATCAATCAAGGGAATAGAAAACGGTTATCTCATCTCACATTATTACTCTCATATTTGTAATAACTCGATGACGATTTTTTTTTTTGGTGACAAGGGGAAACCTAGTCACCCCAGCTCAGTTTTAACTCCTTTAGAGCCCCCGCCAGCAACCCTGAATCGAACCATGCAGTCCCCACAACCACAAGGAGCTACCCTCACTTAAATGAGGGGCTCATCCCCATGGGCAAGCATGGGCGAGCAGTGAGGGGACCAGTGGGCCCAGGTACAAACATACAACGGGGCTGAGTTGTACACGGGTAACCAGTAAAACCCTCGGGTTTTCATCCCCACCCTATGACTAAGGGAAACCAGGTGAATGCAGTCACGGGGTTTTCGAACTCCTGACTAACAACGGGCACGAAGCCTGAGGAGATCTCCTCCTCCATGGGGAGCTGCTAACCAGAAGCCCACCCCGCGGGTGGTCAATGACGATTTTTAAAACCGTTGTTATTTTACACAAATTAATAACATTTAAATAGTCCATTCACTAATTTTGGTCATTAAAGACCTGATTTCTTGTAGTGTTTTTTGTCCCTCAGATCCTATAAGTAATGTAAATTAGTTCATCAATGACCAAAATAACTTTAGCGAATATTTTTTGAAGGGTTATTTGCCATATGACACTCTAAAGTTTATATCTTTTTAGAGTTTGATATCTCAAACTTTTTTTTTTGACACTTTAATACCCAAAGTTTTCACATATTTTAACTTTAATAAACCAAAGGTTCAACATCTTTAACTTTGAACCTAAAAGTTTATACATTTTTAACCTTGATACTCTAAATTGGGCTATCAAAGTGTCAAAAATTAAACTTTGGAGTATTAAAGTTAAAAAGGTATGAACTTGCTGTAACCAAAGTGTCATAAGAAAAGTGCTAGAGGAAAAAATGTATCAAAGGTTAAAATGGTGTAAGTTTAGAGTATTAAATTCTTAAATAATTTTGAGATGTAAAAGTTTAAGAGGTTTAGAGTACCAATGTGCAAATAATCTTTTTTGAACAAGGTGATTTGAAGAGAAATCATGACTAACAATGTTTTTGATCGTAGATGGACCAAATTACAAAAACCTTTTGAGGGGCTAATGAGTAATTATTGGGATTTGAGGGGCTAAATAAAGTTATTAAAGATGTGAAGAAGTAATATATAAAGCCACCAACTTTAGAAAAAGGTGTCACATGACACTCTAAAGTTTATATCTTTTTTGAAGGGTTATTTGCCATATATATTAATTATAAAATAGAATCTTTTTTGAAGGGTTTTTTGCCATATGACACTCTAAAGTTTATATATGTTTAAAGTTTGATATCTTAAACTTTTATTAACAATTTAATACCCTAAAGTTTACACATCTTTTAACTTTAATATATCAAAGGTTCAACATCTTTATAACTTTGAATCTAAAAGTTTATACATTTTTTAACCTTGATACTCTAAATTTTGGGCTATCAAAGTATCAAAAATTAACCTTCGGAGTATTAAAGTTAAAAAAGTATGAACTTGTTGTAACCAAAGTGTCATAAGAAAAGTGTCAGGGGAAAAAGTATCAAAGGTTAAAAAGGTGTAAGTTTAGAGGATTAAAGTCTTAAATAAATTTGAGATGTAAAAGTTTAAGAGGTTTAGATTACCAAGCTGCAAATAATCTTTTTTGAACAAGATGCTTTGAAGAGAGAAATCATGACTAACAATGTTTTTGGTCATTGACGGACCAAATTATAAAAACTTTTTGAGGGGCTAATGAGCAATTATTGAGATTTGAGGAGCTAAATGGAGTTATTAAAGATGTGAAGAAGTAATATATAAAGGCGACAACTTCGCAAGAAAAAGGTGTCACATGTAAATAATCCTATTATAAGTCAACTTGATTATAAGCTAAACTATTTGGTAAACTTAGTTAATTATAATCTATTTTTAATAGCAACCTATTCTTTGACAAATTGATACCTTGTAAGTCATCATTGTTGTTAAAATGACCAAGAAGTATTTAATAGGATTGGAAAGTGATGAATTGGGGCTTGAAATTTTGTAAAACGATGAGGGGTATATTAGTATTTTACTTGGTCAAACCTTGTGGTTTATACATTTTTTAACCTTTAACTCTAAAAGATTCAACTGTTGCGCGTAGCGGAAATTTCGACAGCACTTCGACAGCACAACAAGAGAGTCAAATCGCAATAAGAATTCCCGTCTCACCAAGGAAACAAGAATTTGAAGCGAATATCTCAACAAAGTGATATATCGGCTATTCCTCTCATCAGTTCTAGGACTGACCTGTCGATGGATCCTAAAAAGCTATTACAAATTACACAAATAACAGTACAACCAATTTTTACGTGGTTCGACAAATTGCCTACGTCCACGGGGCAAGGAGGAGGGGGATCTACTAATAGAGGGAGAGATTACAACTAGGGTTTACACAAGAATCTCACAAATAAAACCCTCACACAAAACTCTCAAATCCCTCACAAAGCTCTCTCAAAGGGATGCACAAAACCCTAAAAGAGACTATACAAAATCTCCTCAACTGCAGCCATAAAAAAGAAGAAAACCAAAATTGCTTTGCACTGTTTGCTCCTGTTCCGCAGCCGCACAAAAAAACCTTTGCCTGTCTCCTTTCTCCGTAGCCGTAAACAAATCTGCAGCCAAAAACCCCCCTTGCTCGCACTGAACCCTAGGAAAAAATCTCGTACTTATTTATACAAGTGAAGTCGGGTTCATGGGCCTTGATTCTCTTCGTGTGAAAAATCTCTTCACGCGGAAACAAACCGCGTGAACATTTTTTTTTTCAAGCTTACACGTGAGTGGGGGCCACTGTCCTATATGCGTTCACAATTCTCCACCTCGGTGAAGTTTTCCCAAAACTGAGCCGACACCAAAGCAACCAAATGTCCTACTCATTCGACAACAAGTCGGGAACCCGAACGAGAGCTCAAACAATCTCACCCCCATCAACTAATCCAAACCGGATGCATCTGAAAGACTGCCTACGTATCCTCTTGCCCAAGGAATCAAGCCGAACATAGTTCATCCAAATGGCCGCCAACGGCCTCAACAATCATGAATATGCAACAAGTTTCGACAATGATCAAACTTGTTGCTCGGAACCACCTTAGTGAGCATATCCGCAGGATTATCCTTTGTGTGGACTTTTACAATCTCCACATCACCATCTTCAAGAACATCCCGAACGAAGTGATAACAAACGTCAATGTGCTTCGTCCTCGTATGAAAAACCTGATTCTTCGCTAAATAGATAGCACTCATGCTATCACAATGAATAGTGACGGACCTCTGTGATATACCAAGTTCCTCCAAAAGTCCTCGAAGCCAAATAGCCTCCTTCACAGCCTCCGTAACTGCCATATACTCTGCCTCCGTCGTAGACAAAGCCACCGTCGACTGTAAGGTGCATCTCCAACACATCGGCGCACGGTTCAAAGTGAACACATACCCCGTCGTAGACCGGTGCTTATCCAAATCTCCGGCATAATCCGAATCAACATAGCCAATACATAACTGCTCACCTGTAGTGTCCCATTTATAAACTAAACCAACATTGAGCGTACCTCGAATATACCTCAAAATCTATCTCACGGCATCCCAATGACCCACTCCTGGATCATGCATGTATCTCGAAACCATGCTTACCGCCTGTGACAAATCTGGCCTCGTACATACCATCGCATATATCAAGCTTCCAACCACGTTCGCATATGGAGTCTTCGACATCAACTCTCGATCTTCAACTGACTTTGGTGAAAGACCAGCTGAAAGCTTCAAATGGGCTCTCAAAGGTACACCAACTGGCTTCGTATCCATGCTAACATAAAATCGCTGTAGAACCTTCTTCAAATAAGGCACCTGTGTCAAAAAAATCATGCCCTTCTTCTTGTCTCTGCCGATCTCCATCCCTAGAATGCACTTCGCCTCACCCAAGTCCTTCATCTCAAACTCTTTTGAAAGTTGAACTTTCAATTCATCTATAGTCGACCTGGAAATAGAGGCAACCAACATGTCGTCGACATAGAGCAACAAATAAATGTACGCACCTCATTTCAACTTGTGAAAATATACGTAAGGATCAAACTGGTTCCGAGTGTATGAATGACCAAGCATAAAACCATCAAATCGCCTATACCACTGTCGAGGAGACTGTTTCAAACCGTATAGCGATTTCTTCAATTTGCAAACCAACTCATCTTTCCCTGCAGCTCGGAATCCCAATAGCTAAGTCATATATATTTCTTCATTAAGATCACCATGAAGAAATGTCGTCTTCACATCCAACTGATCTAACTCCAAACCATACTGTACCACCAAAGCTAGCAAAATCCGAATCGAAGAATGCTTCACCATCGGAGAGAAAACCTCATTATAGTCAATACCTTCCTCCTGTGCATAGCCCTTCGCAACCAACCTAGCCTTGAATCTTAATGGAGTGCCTTCAATGCCCTCCTTCTTCGTGTATACCCACTTGCAACCAATTGCCTTCCGCCCCTTTGGAAGCTCAACAAGCTCCCATGTATCGTTCTTATGAAGAGATTCCATCTCCTCATGCATAGCCATCTGCCACGAATCAGCCTCTGAACTCTGTTCGGACTCTCTAAATGTAGTAGACATCAACTCAACGATACTCTCCACCGGAAGTGCATACGCAACTGTGTCAGCATACCGTGCCGGCATCTGTATGTTTCTCCTCTGTCTCCGAACAACAATAGAATCTTGAACCTGAGCCGTCGGTTCTTGATCCTACACATTTGTACTCATATCCTCCGTGTCACCGTCGTGCTCGCCTGGCATCACCTCAGTCGGCACCTGCATGGATACTGTACCATCTGGACAATGTGGAGCTGCATCGATCTCCACCATCTGCGATATCTCCTCCGTCGGGTCGCTCTCCACCCGATGAGAGCTGGGAAGCTTCAAGATAGAAGCCTCATCGAATGTGACATCCCTACTCAGCACAATCTTCTTATCCACTGGATCCCAAAGCTTGTATCCCTTGATACCACGCTTAAATCCTACAAATATGACCTTCCTAGCTCGAGGTTCTAATTTATTAGTTTTAACATGATAATATGCAGGGCACCCAAATACTTTGAGCTGGTCATAGTCATGTGCTGGCTTTCCCGACCACATCTCCATAGGGGTTTTCCCCTCAATCGCAGATGAAGGCAGCCTATTAATGAGGTGACTCGCATATGTAAGTGCCTCAGCCCAAAAGATCTTCTCCAAACTACTCTGTGGCAATAAGCATCAGATCTTATCCAGTAAAGACCGATTCAATCTCTCTGCCACCCCATTTTGCTGCGGTGTATGACTATCTGTGAAGTGTCTCTCTATGTCCTCGTCTCGACATAGCTGCTGAAAGGGGTCAGAAGTATACTCACCACCGTTGTCGGATCGCAACGTCTTGATCTTTCTCCCATTCTACAATTCCAATCTCTTTTTCCACTCCATAAACAAATCTAGGACTTCACTCTTCTTCGTCATGGTGTACACCCAACAACACCTAGAATAGTCATCTACAAAAGTAACGAACCAATGTCTACCACCAAGTGATGCAGTATTGGTGGGACCCCAAACGTCTGTGTGCACGTAGTTCAGGATGCCCATCGTCTGATGAATGGCAGTCCCGAACTTTACCTTCGTCTTCTTGCCAAGAACACAGTGCTCACAGAACTCTGAATGGCAGTCCCGAACTTTACCTTCGTCTTCTTGCCAAGAACACAGTGCTCACAGAACTCAATCTTCTCACTCTTGGCTCCCTTTAATAGCCCCTGCTTGTACAATGCCTGCAGTGACTTTTTACCTGTGTGCCCTAACCTATAGTGCCAAAGTCTGCTCATGTCCGCTTATGAAATAACCGAAGCCACCTGGCCAATCTCGGTGCTTCCCTTCAGATAATATAAATTCTGATTACGGACTCCCTTCATCACCACCAATGATCCCTTAGTAACCTTCGCTACATCGTTTTCGAAAGTCACCTTGAATCCTTTCGCCTCCAAAGCTCCAAATGAGATAAGATTTTTTTTTCAGTTGAGGAACAAATCTCACCTCCTTCAACTCACGGACTACTCCATCGTGCATCCTAATCCACACGGTACCTATCCCACAAACACCATAGGATTGATCATTTCCTATGACAACAACACCCCCATCGACTTTCTCAAAAGATGAAAACCAGTCTCGCCTAGGGGTCACATAAAAAGTAGCGCCGGAATCAAGCATCTAATCTGATGCATCCACATGGTTCACCTCCGGAGTAATCAATAGAGAAAAACACGAATCATCGGAATCATCGCCTTTCGCAACGTTCACCTCATTGGCCTTCGGGCCCTTTTTCTTGCCATTCTCCTTCTCCTTGAGCTTCGGGCAGTCTCTCTTCCAATGTCTCTGCTCCTTGCAGAATGCATATTGGTTCTTTGTTAATTGGTGGTGGCCTCTAGACTTTGACCTCCCTCTGTTACCACCTTTCGGATATGGGCTTCTGCCTCTCTTCGACAAGGCCTCGCCTGAAGTACTAGCACGGGAAGTCTCCTTGTTCTTCCTCCTCAAATCGTAATTTGTCAAAGTGTTAGTCACTTCACTATAGCTGATAGAAGATCTCTCGTTCAATAAAGTGAGCACGAAGGTATCATACTCCTCATCCGGTAAGGAGCCCAACAAAATAATCGCCTTGTACTCATCCGATATCTTCTCATCAACATTAGCCATGTCCGACAATAACTTAGTGTAGTTGTTCACATGAGCCGCTAGCGAGGTGCCTCTGGACATCTGAAATCTGAAAAGTCTTCGCAGCAAGTGCAACCTGTTCTCAACACTCTTCGTGAGATACTTATTGTTGAGAATTTCTCACATCTTCATTGCAGACGTCACCCCAATCACATTATATTTCAGTTCTTGTTCCAAACAGGACCTGATCACCCCACACGCGTTCCTATTCATCTTATCCCATATCGCCTCTTTATATTTATGTGGCCTCTCGTGGACCATGATGGTCTCTTCCAAATTCTGAGCATTAAGCGCATCTTGTACGTTGCTCATCCACAAACCAAAGTTGATTTTGTCGTCATACTTTACTACACTAATTTTAGTGTTCTGAAAACCAACTTGTATTGTACTCGCCATCGATATACTGCTTTTACCTTCTTCTCCCATTGCGAACTAACTCCAAATTGTAGAGAAAGATCAAATTTGACAGAATTAGGAACCACCCAACTGAATCCTAGATCGGATTCCAAATAGATCTCTTATCCACACGAGGAAAGAAAAATCTCCAATGGCAACTCCTAATGCTATCTCCACCGAAGCCTAGAACTCCAAGAACCAAGCTTCACACAAGAATCTTCCTCCACCGAAAAAACCCTAGATCTAAAATCTGGACTCTGATACCATTTGTTGAGCGCAGCGGAAATTTCGGCAGCACTTCGGCAGCACAACAAGAGAGTCAGATCGTAATAAGAATTCTCGTCTCACCAAGGAAACAAGAATCTGAAGCGAATATCTCAACAAAGTGAGATATCGGCTCTTCCTCTTATCAGTTCTAGGACTGACCTGTCGAGGGATCCTAAAAAGCTATTACAAATTACACAAATAATAGTACAACCAATTTTTACGTGGTTCGGCAAATTGCCTACGTCCACGGGGCAAGGAGGAGGGGGATCTACTAATAGAGGGAGAGATTACAACTAGGGTTTACACAAGAATCTCACAAATAAAACCCTCACACAAAACTCTCAAATCCCTCACAAAGCTCTCTCAAAGGGATGCACAAAACCCTAAAAGAGACTACACAAAATCTCCTCAACTGCAGCCACAAAAAAGAGGAAAACCAAAACAGCTTTGCACTGTTTGCTCCTGTTCCGCAGCCGCACAAAAAAACCTTTGCCTGTCTCCTTTCTCCGTAGCCGCAAACAAATCTGCAGCCAAAAATCCCCCTTGCTCGCACTGAACCCTAGGGAAAAAATCTCGTACTTATTTATATAAGTGAAGTCGGGTTCATGGGCCTTGATTCTCTTCATGCGGAAAATCTCTTCACGCGGAAACAAACCGCGTGAACATTTTTTTTTCAAGCTTACACGTGAGTGGGGGCCACTGTCCTATCCGCGTTCACATCAACATCTTTAAATTTGAATCTAAAAGTTTATACATTTTTCAACCTTGATAATCTAAATTTTAGGCTATCGAAGTGTCAAAAATTCAACTTTGGATATTAAAGTTAAAAATGTATGAAATTGTTGTAACCAAAGTGTCATAAGAAAAGTGTGTGTGTGGGGGGGGGGGATATCGAAGGTTAAAAAGGTGTAAGTTTAAAGTATTAAACTCTTAAAGAAATTTGAGATATAAAAGTTTAACATGTATAAGCTTTACCAAGGTGCAAATAATCTTTTTTGAACAAGATGATTTGAAGAGAGAAATCATGACTAACAGTGTTTTGGTCATTGATGGACCAATTTGCAAAAACCTTTTAAGGGGTTAATGAGCAATTATTGGGATTTGAGGGGATAAATGGAGTTATTAAAGATGTGAAGAAGTAATATATAAAGCCAACAGCTTCACTAGAAAAATGTGTCATATATAAATAATCCTATTTATAAGCCAACTTGATTATAAGCTAAACTGTTTGGTAAACTTAGTTAATTATAATTCATTTTTAATAGCAACCTATTCTTTGACAAATTGATGCCTTGTAAGTCATTGTTGTTGTTAAAATGACCAAGCAGTACTTAATAGGGTTAGAAATTGATGAATTGGGGCTTGAAATATTGTGAAATGATGAGGGGTATATTTATATTTTACTTGGTCAAACATTATGATTTATATTGCCATCAAAAAATGAGCTAGAGTACCTAATTATTTTTTGGTGGCTTATAAGCGAAAATATTCTATTTGCTAAACGTGTCAAAATGACTTACAAGTTAAAAAGTAGGGTTTATAAGCTACTTTGACCGCTGGCTAAACAAGGTCCAAAGCATTCCATATGTGATATCATATCCGGGATTGCCGCGACAATCCTTTCCCATAGGTAAGTCAACAGAGTATTTGTAATTGACAAAATTACATGGAGGGTTATTTTCATACATTAGTCCCATAAATCTTTAATATTTTGATATGAAGCTTCAAATCACTGAATTGTTTTATTAAGTCTCCCAAGTCCCAAGTCCCAACTCTTCTACATAAAACTGATCGTTATAAAACTGGTCCCTCGGAAACTGGTGCCTGTGCAAGTTCCCTGACCGTGATTGAATTTGATTTAATAATGGATAGATACTAGGGGTGCCAAACCGTATCCGTATCCAGGGAAATATCCGTAACCGTATCCGTTAGGATACAAATATGGTTACTCAAATCTATAACCGATAGTATATGGTTACGGATATGGTTTTGTAGTGAAATATACGTATCCGTATTCGAAAATATCCGAATACATATTGGTCATACTCTTACGATAGTTTCGATTCTTAGATTATGGATTTGTGGTCTTACGATAGTTTCGATTCTTAGATTATGGATTTGTGGTTAATTTTGATGATCAAGATGTCTAATTTTAGCTTTTCAATCATAGTGAACATATTAACTGGATTTGTGGTTAATTTTGATGATCAAGATGTCTAATTTTAGCTTTTCAATCATAGTGAACATATTAACGAACTCTTTTTGTATCATATGACTATATTTTTCTGAATACTATCTAGTTTTCTCACATCCTTTTTGTATCCGCATGCATATCCGTTTATATATCCGCATTTATATCCGTAACCGTATCCGATTTTGGCGGATATGGATATGATTTTTTCTTACCGACGTATATCCGTATCCGTATCCGAGATAGGTAAGCGGATATGGATATGATAAGTGCCATATCCGAGCCGTATCCGCTCCGTTAACACCCCTAATAGATACCCATCAAATTACCCTTCTCACCCTCAGTCACTTTCGCTCTGCTTCGAGAAAGGGATCTTCCGCCCTTCTATGTTTGTCCTTAAAACCAAAAGAGCTTGTATGTTGCTTCATTTTTTGGATGGTCTTAGAGCACAATAATATTTGCTCATCGTTTTGTTTCTTCGGAAAAATATATGATTAGATTATACACCGTATTGGATTTATATATTTTCTTTTGATTTAGTTAACTCGCTAGGTAACTTTAATACCTAGAGAATCAAGAATCTCCCTCTACTTATTGCAATCTCAACGGAAAAGATAAGGTTTTAAGAGTCCGTTTGTTTTGATTTTTTTAAGAGGAAAACATGTCAAAACTGACAGTTTTTGTCAGTTTTGACGGCTTTCACACCACTTTCCTCTTCAAAACAATCAAAACAAACGGGCTCTAAATAGGTTTGGATATGTGTTTTAATGAACCTAGTTTGAAGGTGGAAACAGATATAAGTAAAAAATGGATTTGTAATGAAAGGAATATAAAATTTGTCTAACCATCTTAAACATTAAAGTTAACAAAATATTTTCCCATCATTCTAACTGATACTGAAAAGAGAGGCTTATTTCAAAATAGCAAGACAATTTTGGGAACCTCGTAGTATTATTAATGGCTGGGGAGCTGTTGATAGTAGGAATCACATAGTCAGATTGAGTTAAGAGTGAATAGGGCCTATTCTCCCCTCCAAATGTCTGAATCTTGAGATGAGTTGTACTGTCATTTACAATGTAGAAACTCATAAGAGGGACGAGGTTTGTTTCCCCCGTTGTTCCTCCAACGGTCAAGTCAGCAAGGTGCTCGAGTGGAGAAGAAAGATGAATTGTGGAAGTTCTTTAATACAGCAAGGAGGCTAAAGTGACAGTGACAGAGAAATTGATTACCTTGATACAAAGAATAATTCCCTTATTTATAGCAAAGGTTGTGGGGTAGTTTGGTAACTCTGGCGGAGTATGGGCTTGCGGCGAAGTCAGCGTAGGCTTTACAGGTGTCGGCGGTGGAGTGGAGGAGATCACTTCCTCATTTAATGTGATGTGACTGGATGCACGCAGTGACGACGTGGTCCAATGTGTCTTAAAGACTTTCGAATATGGAGAAATGACGGCGTGTGAACATGCATTTAATGTGATGGTGACAACCTATCAGCAGCGAGGGGTTCAAGGTATTTGTCACATTTCTGCTTGTATGGTCTAGTGGCTAGAGATATCGTCTGTTGAGTCGTCTTTGCGAGATGTCAGCCGATGATTCGTTTGAGTGGGTCGCTTGCCGACTCGACCTTAGCAAAGAGGTCGACACGTACTGCCTTTCGAGCCGACTAAGGGGACTGTCGACCCGTCGATTCATCTGAATGGGGCAGTTAGATTGTCCCGATGTGGTGAACTGATTAGATATTACATCTAATGCGGGACACACGTCGACTACTGATCGGAGATTAATTCTTAGCGTTTGAAGCACCGTAACATGGGCTAATGTTATAACATTTAAGACTTGACAGACTGATACCACGCAACCCTTCAGGTCATGTTTATTTTTTATCTCCATACAGGGGAAATTATAACTTCTGCATTATAGTATAGAGACTATATTATCCTAAAACTATTTTTGTCCAATCTAATGTTTATTATCATATGGACTTGTGTTTGTTTTTAGAGGGATTACGATAGTCCAAACTAGCATCGTAAGGAAAATAACATGTTTGCTCTTGAATCAATTGATCTCGCATTAACGCATTTGTCTGGGAAAAATTTCACATATATGTGGATATTCACATATTTATATTTGAGTAGATTAATTTTTTTTTTCAATATATGGAAGTTTCCACTCCTCATTATTCTCAGATGAAATAATTATATTTTATTGGCACTTCCTTAAGTTGTGAATTAATTTCTGACCAAACTCATCATATTCAAGCACCTTATAGTTTGTTTCCAACACCATGCTGTAAACTTTTTAGGGGTTAAAATACTATAAAAGACCATAAACCCATTTGTGTTCCATCAAACAATAAATTAAACTAAGAGAGAGGGGTTGTCAGCATGTTTGCTATATCCACTTCTAAACAGTAACTTTGAGAGTTGGATTGCTGAAAATACCCTTTTAGACTTGGCCTGATTTGGTTTGGGAGAAGGGTAATTTAGTCTTCACACACCCCCAAAGTTACTGTTTGGAAGTGTGAATAGTTGGACCCGGTTGTCAGGCATGTGGTCTTGAACCAGCATGGCTATTTGGCTACCCAACTAATTCGAGCGGATGCTTGAAATACTAGCACTTATTACCCAAGCGTGGTGGTTGTTAAGAGTTAGAATTAGGACGAACAATGACGTATTAGTTTTGAGGGAGAAAATTGGCGGATTTTATTTACATGCTGGGAAGAAATATATAGTTTTTGCAAAAGAGCACCTGCATAAAAAAAATTGCAGCTGCCTTTTAGCTGCTCGCGAAAATGAACGTACGCCAAATAAATGAAATTGTAGAGATAAATTTTACCACAAAAATTAAAAAAGGTGGAAATTTTGAGCAAATTTGTCGTAAAATCTTAATCCCCTCTATTATCAGGATTGTAAAGATAGGGGCGAGGTAGGTTTCAATTAGTCACCTTCTGAGGAATTGCAAAGGATAAAAAGGTATGCTCAGCCGCTCAGACTGTTTTAAAATAATGCATTCGCTATAAAAAAAATAACATGGCCAAAATGAGAAGGTCTAGCCGCAATCACGAACCGAACTCTCTGAAAAATATTCTCACAAAATAATTAAATTATCTAGGATCACCATACCTCACCCACCCATCAAAAACAAATCCCCTTCCACCAAACCCTCTTTCACCAACCCGGACCAATTCATTGACAAAATCCATTCCGCATCAGAGCTAGACAT
>NC_033796.1:40296510-40298875 GCF_001876935.1 Asparagus officinalis | reverse complement strand
AGCCAGGCAAAACCGGAGCTCGGGCCCGGTTGCCCCTGGCCGGCTCTGAGCCCGAGCCCGGCCCGCGGCCCGGGTTTTCTTTGTTTTTGTAAATTTTTTAATTTTTAAAATTTTCTTAAGAAGATAAAGCAAAAAATAAAGATAATTTCAATAAAAAATTATCTTATTAATCAATTATAATTATGTAATTTACAAATATAAAATATTATAGAAATTAAAATAATAAAATAATATAAAATAATTGTAGAATTTATAGAAATAAACAAAATTAAAAATAATTGTAGAATTCAAAGAGCCCAAAAGGCCCAAGGCCCAATCAATAAATACCTTTAAATATATATGATTGTTGTGGCCTAGTATTTGAACCACTAACCCCTTCTACAAACTCATAATTTTACCACTAGACTATAAGCAAAATATTCATATTCATCCTCTCTCTCTCTCTCTCTCTCTCTCTCTCTATATATATATTATATATATCATTATATATATATTATTATATATATATATATATATATATATATATATATAGGTGAACAGTCACCTCCACTCATTCAAATGGACTATATTCACATGATTTGCCGAAATACACGGTGATATGCAAACATTTGAATGAGTGAAGGGGATTATGTCACCTCACTACCAACAACAATTTTTTTTTGCTTGGTACCAAGCATACCCATTTTTCTCTCTCTATATATACACACATACATAAACTTATATATATTTATATAACTGTATTCTATAATATACACATATAATATATTTTATTAAAGAGTGTGATATATATATATATATATATATATATATATATATATATTATATTATATATATATATATTATATATATACCCGTAATTAATGGTAACGGAAAAATATCCCGTAATAATGGTAACGACGGAGAAGTATCCCATCATGATGGTAACGACGGGAAATATCCCCGTCACTGATAGTAACGACGGTGATAATTACCGTTCGCAAATATTAACGACAGTAATATATTCCGTCTTGTTATAGACTCATAACGACATGTCAGTATATCCCGTCGTGACCCTTTTAGCGAAGGGGCTTCACGATGGGTGACGAAGGGATTTTTCCCCGTCGTTAGCATACAATAACAAATGTTTTCAGCTTTTTAACAAAGGAAAAATCCATTCGTTAAAGATATAATATTCTTGTAGTGTATATATTATATATTATATATATATTATATATATATATATATATTATATTATATATATTATATATATATATATTATATATATATATATTATGAGAATGTGGTCCCCATTTGAATAGTGGAGGGGATTATGCCACCTCACTACCAAGCATAAAATTTGTGCTTGGTACCAACATACCCATTTCTTTCTCTCTCTCTCTCTCTCTTCTCTCTCTATATATATATATATATATATATATATATTATATATATATATATATATATAATATATATATATATATATTATATATATAAATTAAAAATATATATTACTATTTCGGCTCGGGTCGGGCCCGCCGGAACTCGCTGGCCGGGTTTCTGGGTCAACCCGACCGGGCGGTGGGCTTTTTGGACAAGCCTAATTTAGACCTCAGAGCCTGAGCCTTTCCTTTCTCATCCAACACTGTAGCTCAAGTGAAATCAGCTTATTATACCAAACTAGTGTGCAACCCATGTAAAGTACGACCCCCTATTTTTTTAAACAATACATTTTGAACTTATCTCCCTCTATGTTTTATTTTATTTGATTTAATTATTGCATGCTTAAAATTTAAAATCATATCTACTCCTCTTTATTTAAAGAATGGTCCAAGTTTTAATACATTTGATTTAGAAATTATATCTACTCCTCTATGCTTAAAAGAATGATCCAAATTCTAATACATTTGATTTTTTTACCGTTTATAATACAACAATTTTACCATAGTATGAATAAAAAATTTAAGAATAGAAAAACAGATTTGATTTAATGTTTAAACAGATTTGCTTTACTGTTTACACTACCATATTTACTATAACATAGACAATAATTATTTGGATTCCAGACGTCCAGTCACCGCCCCTAGACGCGAGCGCACTTATTGAACCACCTGTCCACCACGTGTCTAGACTTAATTTCATCGAGTCGTTATTGAACCACGTGTGCACCACGTGTCTAGACTTAATTTCACCGAATCGGTAGGAACTAAATTGGTTGGGAAATATATATATATATATATATATATATTACCATCACGTGTTAATATTACTTCGCATTAAACATTCTAACATATAATAAGGGACTGGTGGTTGGGAAAGCTCTACAGTAAAAATTTTTTTTTTCCACCAAGATGCATCGAGAGAAATTGGTCGGGAACTTAGTGGCTGG